>NW_026922814.1:0-21014 GCF_032062105.1 Saccostrea cuccullata | reverse complement strand
AGTTGATGGTATTGTTTGCATGTTGTTTAACATCCCTCTCGAGAATTTTTACTCGTATGAGTAGATGCCACCACTTTCCAGTGGAGAGCTGCAAATTTTGCCCTAAACTTGGCAATTGAGCAGTGAGGGATCTTTCTAGTGCCAGCACATAATGTGGAACAGAACCTCGGTTGATACGGTCTCATCTGAAGGACCGGTCGCCCATCCCCACAGTGGGATTCGAATGCTCGACGTAAGGATCAACTCCTTACTTCGCGACTCTAGAGCAGATGTTCTAACCACTGCGCCACACAGGTGACTTGATGATATTGAATATATAATGTTTAAATGAGTTAAGGTCTCTGATCCATATTTGGATCTTGTGTGTTATGTACTATGATGAAAAAATAAAAACAGCTTTTCACACAAATATTTCAGACAAAGAGGACCAACCTTCAACAATATTACAAGTAGGGAATTATAACTTACAAAGAGCGCAAAATGAATAAAATCATTAATATGCACATCGAATATTTAACTATTTTCTTAAATTGACAAATAATTTGCCACTTTCAGTGCCCATCAATATGTTCCTTTTCTCTTGATTAAGCCACTCTTAAATTTCAGATCTTCTATTTTCATTGATATGCGTATTACAAAATTCAAAATTCTTGATTTGGTTTATACTAGGTTAATTGAAATTCAGCTCCAACATCTTTCAAAATGTGCATGCATGTGTGATATTTTCTTGATTTAGCCACTAGTGAAATTCAACTCCTTGACTTGTATGATATTTGATATGCAAATTAAATATTTCAATTCTCCTGATTTAGCTACTCTTTTTGATTTTTAACTGATATGACCACTTAAAGACAGATGATAAAAACAAACTTTTGTCAAAAAATTTGAAAATTACAACTTGGGTCATGTTTAAATGAATAAAATGAATAACTTTCACCGCCTTGTTTTTAATTTTTTATTCAAATTTGGACTAAAATGGAATTTAAATTGAAAAATATTTGTATAGATTAATAAGGATGGTTTCAGAAAGGCAGACTTTTGAACATCACAGAAGGTTTACAATTTCTTTATGTTCTAGAAATTTATTTTTTGCATCATTTGCTATGAAATTAGACCAAAAGATATATACCAATCCAGACATCCATTTTTTGTTTGTATCATCTAGCTGTTCTTAATTATAAGTGTTTTTTTCGTTTGGTTTAGTCACTCTTGAAATATATATACTTGACATTTCTTTCAGTTTAGTTCTCTTGTAATCCAGTTGCATGATTTTCATTGATACATTTATTGACAACTTGATATCGCGATTACTTAACTTAGCGGAACTCTTTCTCGATGGAGGTAGGAAACGTCTGTTGGGTGGGGGCAAATGTGCTATTTAATATAATGCAAGATCGATCATTGTAGCATTTACAAAGATAGATAAGTAAAAAATCCTGGTGGAATACTTTGCTAAACAATCGCTGAACCAGCCTAATAAATTTTTGAGAGGAGCCAATCCTGAATTGTTACATTTTTAACGATATTTTTAATTAAGCGGACTCTTCTAGTTAAATTTTTATTGAAAATCGTCACATTTTAAAGCAGATAAAATATTCTAAACTTTTCTTATATGACAATGTACAATTTGGAGTTCAATATCTGGCAAAACATTGTGATTTCGGCATTAAATTGTTGGAATCAGTTGATTGTCACTACTGTAAACAATGTCATGTGCCCCAGAAATTTAGACCTTTCTCGACTCCCCCGCAAAAGAGCGGTAGTAAGTTAGATAACTGCGAGGTACTTATTGGTAGTCGCGATATTATGTATTAATGTTTCAATTCTTTTGGCTTTTTGGCTGAAGACGTAAAATTCATCACCATGGCATGGTTATTAATGTTTATCATTTACATAATCTATCTATTTTAATTTGAATATATTTGGTTTCTCAGTCTCTTGATTCACATTTATAAACATACAGTTCATATTTTATATATCAATAACACCCGATTTAATATTTTTATATCATTTTTAGACGGGGTCACGTGACCCCGTCTTTTAGTTTACTCTCAGAGGCCTAAAAATAGAAAACGGAAGCCGTGGTGATAACACATGAATTGAATCTACGCATAGGAAAGAGTGCAGAAATTGTTTCGATCAAAACATAAACATTTTGTATCAAACTGAAGAAATTGATATTAACCTTTGTCTAACTCAACTAATAAATTATTCTGATAATTTAAAACTGAAAATATTAACTGTAAATAACACTAGTAGACAAAGTACTATCCTGCGTATTATTATGACTGTGTACGCATCATCCATTGTTTACTTCCGGAAAAATTATTAGTTCGTACCTGATGAAATTCGGAGCAGTTCAGAAAGATTTCCAGACTGAGCAATTATTAAAATTTCTACTTCAAATCAAATTAAATGAAAACTGTGAATGTATATTATTCATAGTTTTGTTTTTAGTATTGTTAATGAAAAAATAAAGTTGTTATTAAAACTCGTAAAAAAAAATCACATTTGTGAAATCTAGCATGAAGATTATTTTGACCCCGTCTTTCAGTACTGTCTCAGTACTTTGATTGTTTTTGTTTTGCTTTTTTACTGTCTTCTATACTTCTAATTCACTATCTTACATGGCCAGCATCTGATAGTATTAAGACACAGCTGGATATAGTAAAGGAACTCTCTCTCCAGAGTAGCGCCGACACATTAATGAGATAAGAACCACAGGCATGTTAAGTGACCTTTACTGTATATAAATCTTGCTGTGATACAGATCTAAGTTGTGGAAGACAGAAGTTCCTTTATTGATTGCTCAAGAAGTAATAACATTTACATAAACATTAGTTTCATTTCTTTCCTTTAAGATTAATATAATTATTTGCTTTACTTCGACCTTCTTTACTACACAGTGCACGTGTTTCTTGCTTTGTTTGCAAACATACGGACATGTAGTGTTCTGTGTGTTAAACAATTCATTCATCACTAGTTATCGTGGGATAATAGCACTGTTCATTAGCATACTGGATCAGCGCAAGGATTAGTTTATTTATATACCACTATAACACGTCAGTCTTGTAAAAATAGCCTGGTTTGTACAATATTTTTGTAAATTTTCTTTCAAAATTTGTTTTCAAAATACTGGTTTATAATAGAAAATATTTATTGATTTAAAATCAAAATTTTGTTAGTACAACATATCACATTTTTTGACTGCATGCCCCTTGCACTATTTTCTCTCGCGGATTGACACAAATTCCTCAAAAAATAAATAATAAATATTTAAGTTTATAAACACTTCAAAGCATATCAGGAAACATATTCTTATTCTGTAGACAACGAATATTGTAAATAAGCCAATATTATACTAGAACCTGTAAGCAACATATTCAAACGAAAATGTGATTAGTTTCGATACATGGGAAATCCCTTACCAGTAATATAACATGAGTTGATACCATCAACTCGTAAAAATGTGTATGATTTAGATTCTACATAACTGAATCTTGAACATGTTGAAACCTTTCAATTTCTGGTGAAATATGATAATTAAATGAACTTACTAGAATAAATGACTTTAACATTCATACATCTTATTATCACCTCTTAACAAAGTTGGAGGGGATACAGTTACACAATTGTGTGTGTGTTTTTGTGGATGAGTGAGTTAATGCTGTGCATAATATTGAGGTGATATAATTTGCATTAATCTAATTAAAATTAGATTTTCCATCTGCTCCCCCATTTTTTATTTGAAGATCCTTGCAACAAACAAAAAATTGGGGAGCAATTAAAGATCTAATTTAATATATTGGATTTGCAGCAGAACGATGTTGAATGCTTATATATTATAGTTCAGTTACAGTAATGGTCTATTAATAGATAAACACACTTCATGGACTTTCAATACAATATTAAACATATATCCATTTCAATGCTATACTCCCTACAAAGAAATTACCACAAATCGTTTATAATTGGTTACCAAGTTACAAATAAATTTTGTACAGGGATTAAGGAAACAAATAGTAGCAACATTGTTTGTGGCCCTCACTGTCTAGACCTGGTAACTATTTGTTATAAGATACCTACAGCATTACACACATACAGACCCCTCCCTGCCTAGACCTGGAAAAAATGTAGCAAATATAGAAATAAACTAGAACAAATAATTCATCTTCTCCTTCAAGTAAATTTCGTGACAATTAAAACCTAGATCATTAATGTCTTATGATTAAAATCAACATGGTCGAGGGCTTGTATGGATGTGATACCCAAGCACCTGTAACACAGGCGCTTGTTTCATACAATGGGCTATTTTTTATACTATATAGAGTATAAAAAATGCCTATTGTATGAAACAAGCGCCTGTGACCCGGTACTACGAATCACCGGAATGCCCTGTAATCACCGAAATGCCCCAAGAAATCACCGAAATGCCACCGAAAAGCCCCTTATATTGTCAAGAATAAACAAAAAAATAATAAATATTGATGAAATTAACTGTTCTAAAGCCTAAATATCAAAGAAAGATAACTCTCACTGATTAAAGACACGTGCCAAAATAGTTTTATTTATTTTAATTTTCCCTCTTTTTCGTTTAAATATATTCCTAACAATAAGTTATTCTTTATAAAAAAAAAATTGTTTGTAATATTGTTGACATATTTTCTTGATTTCTAAAAAAGGAGGACATATGTGTAATTTTAATAGAAAATCCTATATTAACAATGTATATATTAAGTTACATTTATTATCAAATAGAAAAATTTTACGTTTATAGTATGTAAACAAAAATATATGCCATATATGACTTTAATCAAAATTTATTTTTTATTCACTGAACTATAAGATTATATAAGCTTGGTATAATCAGGGACTTATGTATGTCCCTGGTACATTGTTTAATTTACAAGGATCGATGGAAATGGTTGATAACTTGTATGATAAATATTACATGTATAAATCAAAGTTTTGCTGATCCAATTCGTAAATAAATGACATTAAATTATGTTCACACTATTTCTGAGGAAAATAAATCATTATACACTTTTTTTCATTTCAGCACAGAAAAGAGCTGCAATATTGAAAGAAATTTAAGAAAAATTATAAATTTATTTCATTTTTGTTATATAAGATAACAAACTTTTTTGGGAGTTTCATATTTTACTATGAAAGATAAAAAAGAACGAAGACAAAATTAATTTGATTTTATTGTGTTCAATTGGTTTGAAACAATTGGATGTCTGAAATAATATGTTTTCTGTGTATACACAGTGATTAATTAATTGATCTAGAGACAGGTGTGTAGTACTCTTATGTCATGTTACATAATCAGGTACATGACAATCAGTGACCGAAAGTACGCACGTGCGCTATACAAACACAGGAAAGGGGATCTTTTGCTAATGAACAGTTTTGAGCCTTTGGCTTAAAGAATAAAGAAAGAAGAAGAAGTTTACTACATCAATTGAAAATGAAATAGTAAAAGTTGACAATTTACCTTAATTTTTTTTTAAGTTGTTGAATGGGTGGAATATAGACATTACATGATTTATCAAGCACTTGCTACTTCCGAAATATTTGCCACTATACAAGAGAAACGATCCGTAATTGACCTGACTGACAATGTATCTAATCAATTGCAAGTAACAAATTAAAATAAATATTTATTTATAAAAATGAAAACATTTTCATTGCTTAACGTAGTACAGAGTTTTAAAACTTTTTTTTTCCTTTTGTGTTTGCATTTGTCTTTTGAAAATCTTTCATATCGATCGTAAATTATCATAGGAGTTGGTCTACCGGTACCTTCTCTCTCTCTCTCATTTTGTTTGGTAAAACATTAACTTTATAGTCCTTAAAATAAGATATTATTAATAAAAGATAAATTTACTCCATAAAAATGACGGGTATTTAGATTTTACCGCCAGACCTACATGTATTTCCCCAGACAGGCGTCGGCAGGCGTATAAATTGTCTAACCTGGTTCACAAAAAGTCAATTAAAAAGAAAGAACGAAAAAAAAAAAAAGAAAAGGACACAAACATTTAATAAAAAAAACTTTAACAAATCAAAATTCCCCAAAACTTCAACTAGTTAAAAGAACAGTGTACGTATGATATAAGAATCTGTAATAATAGCATGTGCACTCAAGGCTGTAACTAGGCTCAATTTTTTAGTGAGGCAAGGGTACTGGGCATTCCTAGTCACAGACGGGAAAAGGGTAGTACCTAATGGCCAGTGATGGGAGTTTCTAGGGGGAGGGGGGTCCTGAAACCTAGGTATTAGAAAATAAAAGATCTAATCTTAGAAAGATTTTACGTTTTGCATTGTCGCCCGCATGGCACATTGGTTAGAGCGTATGCTCTAGAGTCGCAAATTAAGGAGTGGATCCTTACATCGCGGGTTCGAATCCCACTGCGGGATGTAGAGACAGGTCCTTCAAATGAGGCCTTAAAAACCGAGGTCCTATGTCACAGTAAGTGATGGCACAAAAAAGAAATCTCACTGTTCACTCATCTTCAGAGACCCTGTAAGCCCACTACAGAAAACTTGCAGCCCTCCACCGGCAAGTAGTAGTGTCTCAATATGAATGAGAAATTCTTAGATGGGATTTTAAACAATCAATCAATTTACAACACAAACATTTTAAATTATATTTTACATGCGTTCTAAATGAAAATGAGGCACAAGGTGGTTAGGGGGGGCGTGGATAACTTTGTTGATGCAAGGGGTCTGGGGGCCGCCTTAAGGCCCCCAGTGGGTCCAGGGAGAAGCCCTGGTGGGGCCCGGGGGGCGAAGCCCCCGGAAGCTCCTGGGTTTTCGAGTATTTCAGAGTTAAACCAGGCACAATAACAGTGCCTATTTTTCAATTATTTTTGTTAAAATTGGCATATAGGTCCGGATGTTTGAATAATAATTGTATTGAATGTTTTTCAATTCTCATTGTAGTGTAACACATACCACTATAAAAAACGATTTACTTACTTATTACTTACTAATAGTGGTATTGGTTAGTGATGTACCAAAGTACGACGTGTTTAATACTATAGTCATATCATACTTTGAATGGTGGGGGCCCAGGGGGCGCAGCCCCCGGAAGATTCTGGATTTTTGTGTATTTTAAGAGGAAAACCAGGCAGAATAACAGTGGTTTGATTGGTTTTGTACCAAAATATGGCACACTAAATATTAGTCACATCATACTTTGAAAATTTTAGGGGGGCGTGCGCCCCCCACGCCCCCCTTAAATCCGCCAGTGCCTTGCGAGATGAATGATTTACAGAAATTGAAACAAAAGTTGGAAAATATTAATTTAGCATGAAGACACACATAATTCATAGTTCAATTTAAAACATTTTCACTTTTCAGAAAACTATAAAAATTAATGAGGCATTTGCCTCAGTTGCCTCAATGGTAGTTACGGCCTTGGCACTTGACTATAAAAATTAATTAAGACTAGGAACCTATACAAACCATATTTTAACATTACATTATTAATCAAAGGTCATAAAACAATAATCGTGACGTGTCACAATCACTTGTCATCATTTTTTTTCTGAAAATATTATTAATTATTATATATATATATATCTATTAGGATTAGGCTACGTAGATCTCGCTTCCTAGAAAATTATCATCAAATACGAGTTATCTCCCTTTGAAGTACGCGAGCAAAAAACCTGAAAATAATTAATTTTACCGTCAGTTATGCTTTAATGATAAAAATAAGAATTAATTTTTATGAAAAACATCATGTAAAAACATATGTGTTGGCATTTCGGTGATTTTGTTGGGCATTTCGGTGATTTGTAAGGGCATTTCGGTGATTACGGGGCATTCCGGTGATTCGTGTTACCCCCTGTGACCTGTAACTAGGCCTACATAAAATATTGAATAGTCGTCCAAGTGGTATTTACAACCAATACCGAAATTAAGACGTTTTTGAGCTTTAAAAAATTAAAAACTCTCTTAAATGAACCTTATATTCTAGATAAGAGATTATTTTGATACTGCGAAACATATTTTCCTTCTTTATAATTCCGATCGGCATCGAGGTCCCGATCCTTCAGCAAGGACATGAAAAGTCATTCAGATTGTGAACTTTACCAATTACTGCAGGTTCTATTAACCTTATCTATAAACAAGTAAATTATCAAATATGAACATAAATTGCTAACATACCTTTGAAACATTTTCAAATCTTAATTTTGACGCTAACCGTCTGCTTTTTCGAAAGAGAACAGCCGCCATGTTTTTGCTGTTGCTCCTAAATAAAACGTAATTTCCGGTTCAATATGTTGGCGGATCAAAGGATACACAATATGTACATGACTGTACGATCCGATATATATATCAAATACATGTACTTTATGTAAATATTTGTGTAAAATTCTTCTCGTGGATCTTATTTTTTTCCTTTCTCGTTTTGAATCTTATTTCACACATAGAATATTCATGAACCAATTTGCTAGGTCAGAGGTCAAGGTCATATCAGATATCTGTTGAATATCCTTGTTTTGAGTATTTTTTTTCTGGCTTGGCTTTATCTAGCTCAATGACTATGTGTAAAGGCATAGGCGTCGGATGTAAATTGAAGAGGGGGGGGGGGGTCTAATCCAATAAAAAAAAAGTTAAACCCCATATTTTCAATGCCTATCCTAGAGTACCCATAAATCATCCCCTAAGACAATATGCGTTATAGCAAAGGCCAGCACGTGCTATTTAATAAACTTTTTCTTAAGCACCATAATCATCAACATACTCATCATGTGTGCCTATCATTTTTTTCAACCGTACCTTGTTGGATGTTTTTAGAGCCGTATTCAAAATGGAGTATTCTATACTTACTATATGACATCATACCATATTTTCGTCCTCTGGCATTACATAAGGCCAAGCCTACTGTACAATTTGTTTCTCGTTACCATTCAAAAAAGTTGTATGAAAAATACTCAGGCGAGGTAAATAAAGCTTTTACTGATATATTTTACACAAAGTTGATGAAATAAGATTAAATAGATCAGTAATTGCCTTATTTAAATATTCATGAAAATGGTGATTAATATTTTTTACATTTCAGGTTTTTTTTTCATTTACAGTGTGGGCATAAAAAGTCATCCCCTCTCCTGATAACCCTTCTCCCAGCACAGTCTCCCAGATGAACCCAGTGCGTACATCTGCATGTCACACCGTACCCACTTGGCAAATGAAACATATATACTGTTTCTCACATCATCCGGGGTGAACTGCTTACACACACAGCAGTTACCTTTCTCAGGAATTTCCTCTTCATCTGTATCTGAATCTGTAGGAATAGTTCTTGCATAACTACTATGATAACCTGATGTACTGGGCTCAGCTTCACATGTGTATTCCTTGTGACAAGACGTACCACCAAAGTTGACCTTTTGGCCTTGACCTTGGAGTTTGGCCCACTTTTACACAAAAATTCCAAAGTTCTATTTTCGCCATATCTTTTGAACAGTAGATACCAGGAATTTTATACTTCAAACACATGTATATGTATTTTTTTGGCAGGACCTTTCATTGAGTACCAACAACCTTGACCTTGAAGACTTCCGAACTTATGAAAAACAAAACTTTAACCCCTTGGCCATAACTTTTGAACGGTAAGGGCAAGGGTTTTCATACTTGCCGTATGTACATGTAATTGTCATCCTTATGAGAAGACGCTTTATTGGATATCAAGAACTTTAACACTTTGACTTGGAGTTTGACCTACTTTGAAGATATAATCTTGACCATAATTTTTGATGGGTTAGAACTAGGCCTGTTAGGACTAGGCCTTTCATACTTCAAGGTTTCCCGTGGCAAAACATTGACACTGCCATTCTTTTTTTTATCATATTGAAGGGTACCCATTTTTATCCACAACTCCCCCCACACCACTGAATAAAATTTAATGATACCTTCACAGATTCTTCAGTACATAATGCCATGCATATGGTGCAACTTTTGAAATGACACTTTTCGCGTCTCCTAGAGCAAAACATAGACTTTGCCAGTATAATCATATGGGGACGGGGGTATCTTTTAGTGAGCTCAGTGCTCACAGTACCTCTAGATTCATCTTGCATAAAGGACAGTCTCCATGTACTGTGTCGCTCAGTACAGGCCCTTTGGAAACAATTCATTTTAGGGTGGCCGGGGGGATGGGGGCACAGTCATATATTTACAGTCGGGTCAACTACCGAAAATCTTGACAATTTCTTGACAAGCAAAAAAAAATTTTAAAAAATAAGATGTGTTCGTGAAACATTGATGCCCCCGTAAGGTTAAACCTTCTTAAATGCAGATCAAATATGTTGGTACCTAAATTAAGACCTATTCACAAAAAATACAAATGTGAAATATGAAACCCTAGCACCATCTGTTCAAAGGTTATGACCAAGATTAACGTTTTTAAAAGAAAGACAAACCCCGGGGTCAAGTCAAAAGGTCAAGGTTGTTGGTTTCTAAAGAAAGGCCTTGTCTCAAAGATTACATATGGTAAGAATGAAAGCGCTGGCCCCCTACCGTTCAAAAGTTATGGCCAAGGTTAAAGTTTGTAAAAAGTAGGTCAAACTCCAAGGTCAAGGTTCTTGATATCCAATGAAAGGTCTCATCACAAGGATTAGGTTATACATATATGTGAAGTATGAAAGCTCTAGCCCTTAATTAAGTTACTGATCAAAAGTTATGACCAAGGTTAAAGTTTGTAAAAATTAGGTCAAACTCCAAGATCAAGGTCAAAGGGTCAAAGTTGTTGATATCCAATGAACATGATGAAAGGTCTTCTCACAATGATTATAATTTATATGAAGTATGAAAGCTCTATATAGCCCTTACGTACGGTTCAAGAGTTATGACCAAAGTTAAAGTTTCTTGTAAGTACGGAAATCAGACAGACAGACAGACACGACGAAAACTATATAACCCCGAAAACTTCCTTTTCCGGGAGCATATAATTACATTGGCGAAAATATTGCCGGGGGGGGGGGTTACTTACAGGTTTAAGTATGTGTCCGTAATAGGCCAGCCAGAGGCCTTGTCCCCGATAAACAGTTATCTAATAGATAAGTTTTCTATTTTTGTGCTGTAATAGAAAAAAAAGATTGATGTTTTAATTTAGCTGTAAATCTATATTCCCTAATGTTAATTTTTCGGTATCATTTTGTAAAACATCCCCAATGAAATGTTATGCTTAATCAAGTCTGATAGCAGGGGATTTATAAAGAAAATTTCAAGTAATATAAATCACTCTTAAACGAATATAATGTACTCAGTTGAATATTTCCACGATATTTTGAATGAAATGTATTCCGGATTTTTAAAGGATTTTTTCGGTATCATTTTGTAAAACATCCCCAATGAAATGTTATGCTTAATCAAGTCTGATAGCAGGGGATTTATAAGGAAAATTTCAAGTAATATAATTCACTCTTAAACGAATATAATGTACTCAGTTGAATATTTCCACGATATTTTGAATGAAATGTATTCCGGATTTTTAAAGGATTTTTTCGGTATCATTTTGTAAAACATCCCCAATGAAATGTTATGCTTAATCAATTCTGATAGCAGGGGATTTATAAAGAAAATTTCAAGTAATATAATTCACGCTTAAAGACGTACAACACACTGGGGGAGATAACTCTTGCGATTTCAATTGAACGTTTGACGTGACGTCAAATTTAACGTCAAAATTAAAGCGTCAAAATGACGATTAAAAAGATCCCGATGTATTTCAGTCATTAAAGATAAATGGGATATGGGGCTTGGCTGTGATTATGCGTACCATACTCAATCAATAAGTATTTGTTTAATTAACCCGATTAAACTCCGTAAAAAGCAAGTAATAGACATAAAATATCGTTCCTTAATGTTTATTTCATTTCATTCCAATAAATTGTAAACTTGATTAAAGCGCAGCATTTTTTTTATTCTGAAAATTTTATTTTACATTGCCGAAATTCTCATTATGTACAATTGGCTATATAACATTCCGATTAATTAATGGTCTTCATTACAATTTGTGCATTTACGATATAGATATTGTTTTTCTTCTTTAATTAAATAAAACAACAATAAACAAACAAAAAACTTTTTACAATGTAAAATCGATGTTGTTCTCAGACCCTTACTGATCAAAGAGGAACAACTCTGAAAATTTAGATGTTTATTTTCCTCCCTTTATTCACGGTTTTCCACAGAATCAGATACAGCAAGACCTCCTGGTAAATCCAAGAATTGAATACTATAGACCTAATATACACAATGTAAGTATAGAATTGAAAAGAATTGTTCACTAGTACTGAAATTATCTGCATTTATGAATATGCAAATCGTTTGACTTTCTGTAACTGTCAACAATGCAATGTCGGTTCGCATTTCCTCGAATCAAAACAAAACGTAGCCCAAAAGATTTTTAAAAATATCAGTGTGCGATTTGATATAAGTTGAAATAGATGAAGAGTTTAATGTTTGATATTTTGAAGTTAATGTGGACGAATACGGAATTTTAATTTTAACTTTAGAATTCAAGCAACGACATTGAAAGAATGCGTACAATATCATAAGGGGTGTACATCTATGCAAATGTCGATGTATCCCCACGGCCACATACTGTCTCGTTTGAAATTATAATGACATGAAAGAAGTTAGAAACTACAATTATTCCATTTATATCACAGGAGAATTGAACATACACCATTTTTTATATGAATAAAATTAAAGAAATAAAATTAAAAATCAACATATTCAAGTTCAACATAACTTGAATTCGTATCCAGGTTTCATGTGATATGGAATGCATAACGCGTACATATATGGACTAAACACTAAAATCCTTCAGTATTTTTTTCCCTGATACATATAAAAACAGTTGTCAATATTTATTCTGAATTCATGAATTTAAAAACTAATGCATACCTCCGGGATTCAAATGACGAAATGCCAGTATATTTGCACTGTAAACGACGTTTCGTCAAATGCTAATGGTCTGCGACGCAAAAAAGGAAGGGGTGGGCGTGATAGGGGTATTCAAAAATTGCCTATAAATCTACATTTGAATACGCTTTACATATGAGAACTTTTAAATTTGTAAGTTAATATATTTTTGTAGCAAAAGCAATATTCCAATTTGATTTTTTTAAAATGTGTATTTGTAGATTCATAGCAAAGTGATCGACCCCCGTCTGAAAGACGCGCGGGAACGTGATTTATTGAGAAAGGGGGAGGGGGTAATTTTCCGCTATTAAATCAAAACTGGTCGTACAAAAATTATACAAAAAATTATGAAGATTATTTTTACTACCAGCTACCTAAAGAAAGTTTTTTACCAAAATTAAACGACAAGTTTTTTCACAAAAAAATTTTAAATTTGAAAAATACACAATTTTCAAGGCTTAGATAATTCATAGTTTTTCAGTTTAAGGTCTTTAAAAATTATTTTTAAGATATGTATATCAAAAAGATGACTATGTTTTTGTGTTAAATGGTTAAAGGAATAAGTCAATGAAATTTGACATTTATATCTAACCTGGATTTTTTGAAAATCAAGGTTTAAGTAGTTCATTGATTAAAAATTTTCTCTCCTTGTAAACAACTAAAGGGGGGTAACTTTTGGAAGTTCCTGTCCAAAAACCACTCGAACGATTTTGTCCAAAATGTGCATACATGCAGTAGATATAGTCATGTACTAAATATACAAAAATAACGAAAATTAAACGACAGGAATTTTTTGGGGTAGGTGTGTTGTACATCCTTAAACGAATATAATGTACTCAGTTGAATATTTCCACGATATTTTGAATGAAATCTATTTCGGATTTTTAAAGGACACTGTATGGTTTCAGTTTATATGTACTTCATTTGATTGTTTACTTCCGGTTAAATTTGACAGTTTACTTTTCGTCAAGTTCGATTTCGGGCCCCCTCCTCGCAGTTTCTCGAACTTCCAAAGACTGGCATGAGCGACAGACAATGTATTTCTATTTAGACCCCAACTTTTGCTTTCTTCATTCTTGAATGGAATCTTACGTCTTGAAATCTGTGGAAGAAAATAAGAGCTGACGTGTCACAGTCATTTGATCATTATCAGATAATGTGGTTCAAGTTAGTTCTGTTGCTGATCTATGTAGCTGTGTTGTTTGTCCTAGCGCGGTTGCTCGAGGCGGTTAGCTGGGTGGAGACGGGGGTATTGTCACACCGTCTGCTTGACCCCATGACCCTGTCTGTTCTGAAGCTGAAGACACTTCTGGAGCAGAGGGGGGTCAGTTATGAGGGTATAGTGGAGAAACACGAGCTCAGTGAGCTTGTAGACGCCACAGGTACACAACAAACATAAATTATAATCCTTACTCATCTTCTTAATAAAATGTGTGTTCTCTTTTGACAAGTCATTATTGATTTGATTAGTAAGAACAAATTATGTCTCAGTAGTCAGTACAAGCCCTTGATCACCAGGTTCATAGGTTACTAAAATGTATCATTTTAAAAAGGAACATGCAGTCTATAATAAGATCAGTCCTGTTCACCTGTAAGTCAGAGACTTCTGAATTTTTACGACAATTTGGGTCAGCGATAAAATATAGGGTCAGTTTGGTAAATGTCAATAACTATGTAGGACTCCAAAGTGCGATGGGACTCCAAAGTCCGATGGTCACGCCAAAGTCCGATGGTCTGCGCCAAACCCCGATAGTCTGACACGCCAAAGTTCGACGGTGCGGAAAACAATTAACGTTTATGACGTCATAGTAGCACTGCGCCCAAACCTCAATGCCGCGACATGCAAAGGTCTTTAGAATAAGTATAAATAAATGCGAAAACTAACCCTTAACTCTCAGGCAGGTGCGAGACTAACGCTCGAAAAGTGTGTATTAACAATAACCTAAATATCTTGAGTTGGGGCAAGACTAACCCTAATCACTCGACTTTGGTGCGAGGACTAACCCTAATTCACTCGGGTTGTGCAATGCAAGGACTAACCCTAATCAATCGAGTGGTGTGCGAGGACTAACCCTTATATCTCTAGATTGATTGATTGATTGTATATTGTTTAACGTCCCTCTCGAGAATTTTTCACTCATATGGAGACGCCACCATTTGCTGGTGGAGAGCTGCAAATTTTGTCCTATGCTCGGCACTTAGGGCCATTAAGCAGGGAGGGATCTTTTTCGTGCCAGCACCTACTGTGACACGGGGCCTCGGTTTATACGTTCTCATCCGAAGGACCGGCCTCCACGTCCCGCAGAATATCTCTAGAAGGTGCAAGCAATAAGCAAAATCAATAATAAAAATTGTGTTCAAGGACGAATTCAGAAATGATTGCTTTTGAATGCAGGACAACGGCGTCAAGGATTGACGTCGGATTATTGTGACGTCATAAACGTTGATAGTTCATCCGCACCAGCGGACTTTGGCGAGTCAGACCATTGCACTTCAGCGCAATGTGTCTCATAGGAAACGAGCCATCGGACTTTGGCGTGGCCATCGGACTTTGGCGCCCGTAAAGACAATGAGCCATCGGAGTTTGGCGCAGACCATCGGGGTTTGGCATGACCATCGGACTTTGGCGTCACCATCGGACTTTGGAGTCTTACATATATATTGTTTTTATCATGCCTTATACAATAAAAACAACACCAGATCATTCAAGTAAAAATAATTATTTTGGTTCTGTATTCTTTTTATTTTTGTTAGATGATATTTTCTTTAAGTTCATTGTTCTGAAAATGTTACAACAAAGATTTAAAAAAGGTAAATCAATCAAAAAACCCAATAGTGAAAATACTTTAAAATCTTTTAATGAAAAAAAAACCCAATTTGCATGTCTATTCCTTTGATGTGTAGATCACATGTTTGTTGTGTTTTTTCTGTTCAGGACTGGTGACGGAGGGGGAGGTAACTGATGCTGCGATGGAGGAATCTACCACCCCCACAAACTTCACTGGGGGGTCTCATTTCCTGGAACAGGTGGAGGATGCTAAAGACAGTGTTTGGTTGGTCAGGATTCTCACCAAACAGTGGGACTTCAAGCCTCTCTCTGACGCCTCCTGGTCAGCTCTCATCAACAAAGTGACAAAGTTTGGGGTCAGGGTGGGCAACTTCAACTGCAAAACAGATTACAGGTAAACAAGCAGTCAGCTACCTACATCATTCAAATCCATGATTCATTTGTCAGTTAGTTTTGTTTCACTTGAACAAGTTATGATGTTGTTTTGATACAGGGATTATGTTAATCATTTTTATGTTGCATCTCATCTGTCCATTAGTATCCTTCTATCAGAACTCTCAGTACTTAGATTTTTTTAACTGTTTAGTATCCAGTCGATTTGAAATCAGTCACCTGTAAAGACAAAATATCATATTAAAATTCCGTATGTATGTATAAAACATATTAACAGGTTCTGTCATTGGAAGAGCTGGGATTCCACTCGCTTAATCCTTGGCTTGCCTCAGAAATTTCAGTCTAAATCTCAGGTCCAGCTGTACACCTATACAGGTAAGTGCAGTGTACTTAACACTGACGCAGGTGTACACAGGTATGACTATACACTTGTGCAGGGCACTACTGTATTTATGGTTATTTTTGCCCCATGTTATTTTTACCCTTTTACACTTACTAACAATTTTGCCCCATTTTAAATTTGTCCAGTCACAGTTCCCTTTAAGAAATTAAGCAGTGTTCTTTATATTCACCCCGTTTTAAATTCACCGACTTTTTACAAGGACCAAAGGGGAAAAAAGAAATGGGAGCAAGAATTTTCATGTATACATTACTGTAAATCACTTTTTTTTAGCTCACCTAAGCCGAAGGCTCAAGTGAGCTTTTCTAATCAAAATTTGTCCGTTATCAGGCGTCGTTGTAGTCGTTGTTGTCGGCGTTGTTGTTGTCGTCTTCGTCGTAGTAAACTTTTCACATTTTCATCTTCTCCTCAAGAACCACTGGGCCAATTTCAACCAAACTTGCCACAAACTATCCTTAGGTGAAGGGCATTCAAGTTTCTTCAAATGAAGGGCCATGACCTCTTCCAAGGGGAGATAATTATGAATTAATGAAAAATTAATGGCATTGTTAAAAAATCTTATTCTCAAGAACCACTGTGCCTGGAAAGATGAAACTCATGTGGAAGCATCCTCAGGTAGAGTAGATTCAAATTTGTTCTAATCATGACCCCTGGGGGTAGGGTGGGGCCAAAATGACCGATCAAAGTTTTACATAGGAATATATAGGAAAAATCTTTAAAAATCTTCTTCTCAAGAACCACTGGGCCAGGAAAGATGAAACTCATGTGGAATCATCCTCAGGTAGTGTAGATTTAAGTTTGTTCAAATCATGACCCCTGGGGGTAGAGTGGGGCCAAAATCGCCTATCAAAGTTTTACATAGGAATGTATAGGAAAAATCTTTAAAAATCTTCTTCTCAAGAACCACTGGGCCGGGAAAGATGAAACTCATGTGGAAGCATCCTCAGGTAGTGTACAAGTTTGTTCAAATCATGACCCCTTGGGGTAGGGTGGGACCACAATGGCCTATCAAAGTTTTACATAGGAATATATAGGGAAAATCTTTAAAAATCTTCTTCTCAAGAACCACTAGGCCGGGAAAGATGAAACTCATGTGGAAGCATCCTCAGGTAGTGTACAAGTTTGTTCAAATCATGACCCCTGGGGGTAGGGTGGGGCCACAATGGCCGATCAAAGTTTTACATAGGAATATATAGGAAAAATCTTTAAAAATCTTCTTCTCAAGAGCCACTGGGCCAGGAAAGATGAAACTCATGTGAAATCGTCCTCAAGGTAGTGTAGATTCAAGCTTGATCAAGTCATGACCACCAGGAGTAGGATGGGGCCAAAATTGCAGATCAAAGTTTTACATAGGACTAGATAGGGAAATCTTTAAAAATCGTCTTCTCAAGTACTTCAAAGCCATCATTAGTGATATTTATATGGAATCATTCTCAGGTTGTTTAGATTATAGTTTGTTCAAATTATAACCCCCAGGGATAGAGTGGGGTCACAATGGGAGATCCAAGTTTTACACTGAAATACATATTTAAAAAAACTCTTCTTCTCAAGAATAGCAAAGCCATGATTAGTGATACTAGTATTTATATAGAAGCATTTTTGGGTAGTGTAGAATTAAGTTTGTTCAAATCCTGATTTAAATTCATTCAAATCATGGCCCTTTGGAGTAGGGAGGGAAACAATGGGGAATTAAATTCAAATTTTTATGAAGTTATATATATAGGAAGAAAATGTTTAAAAAAAAATCTTTTTATCAAGAACAGCAAAGTGAAATGCTGTATTAATATGAAGGCATTCTCAAGTAGTATTAAATTCAAGCCCCCCCCCCCTTTCAGTAAACTTTTTAGTTCTGATCTCAAGCTGATTTGCTCAGGTGAGTGATGTGGCCCCTGGGCCTCTTGTTTGAACTTTATATTAGCGTTATTACATGAGACAGTGTGCTCACAAAAATTTAATTCTTGCGTACAACCATGTGCACAATTCCTGAAAATTTTTTCTCACTTATAAAGAGTCAAAGACTATCTCGGGAAAATAGAGGTGTAGTCAGTCTGACTAAAGCCAGCCCCTACAATTTCACTACTAACAAAGTGAAATTGTAGGGGCTGGCTTTAGTCAGACTGAAGGTGTAGTAAAAATTTTGTGAGATATTCCTTTGAAAGAACATTTACAAACTATAAAGGTTACTATAATTTATGTACTTTTTTAGGTAACTATAAACTGTCCAGCATCAGTAATTGGATCAAAGACACAGTCAACCATAAAGTCCTTACCATTAAAGATCCCTTGGAACTAAACAAGAACTGGATCTCATATAAACCTTCAGAAGACCCTGAGATCCGTATCATTATGGTTTCAAGACAAAAGCAAGTTCCCCTTTTTTATTCAGCACTGAGTGTACGTTTTCCAGGACGAATTCGTTTCGGAGTAACGTCTAGAGAAGTATTGATTAAAAGCAACGCTTGGAAGCTTCTTCCAGAAAGGGATCATTTAGCTTACTTCATTATAACCAAAGAAAAAGTGTTCAAATATGGGACCAGGCCTTCAGAATCAATTTCTTTTAAATCCATGGAAACATATTTAAAATGTTTATATCCAAGTCTTAACGATGTTTTTATTTTAACACTATTCATCTGTAATAGTCTCACTATTTTTGAGATCAGTTTAGTTCAAGGTTCATTTATCAAAAGGATTGTAATGTTACTGTTCTGTGCCATAAAGTATAATATCATACACATCCTTGTTTGGATGGGCCTTTTAACACTCTTCCAGATTCCTTTTCTAGCTGATTTTATTCCCTATGGCCTTAAGCTGATCCGTTTATTGGGTGTTACCGACACCATGGCCTTGGTCAGGGCTGATTTTAAATTTTACTCTCGCCATCTGATCATTGTTGAAGTTTGGTTAGGGATGTACTTACTGGCTCTAGGAGTAGGGTTTTATAAGAAGAGTACAGAGGAAGACTCCAATCAAGACTGGAATTTTGCCCGCTTCAGAACTTTAGAACATTTGTTTTACCCCTTACATCCTCGAAGCCTGAGTCACCTGGATCGTAATGCATTTCTGGAGTGGAACCAACAAGAAATCCCATCTCTCATGATGGCGGCTCACATGTCCTCATGATTACATTAAACGCCTTCCTACCTGGCCTTATACCAAAGTGGACCCAAATAATGTAACACCAGAACAAACTAATACATCACATCATTCAAACTACACCATTCTTGAACAAGACAATACACCAGCAGACAGACACACCAAAGAGAGAGATAATGTTACACACCTTGACAGCTCCTCTAATATTCAGAATTTAAGATCAGAGACCCTAACTCAGAATTATGATATATAGGAGCCTGAGGCCCTGCCTGACCCCGGGGGATTTCCTGGAGTGTAGCCAGTGTGTGGTCTGTCTGGAGGATTACGAGCCGGGGTCCTGTTGTGTGGGCTGCCCTGTAAGCACAGCTTCCATCAGTGCTGTATCCTACCTGGGCTACAGAGGGATAACCACTACTGCCCCGTGTGTAGGTGGCCCTCTAACAAACAAATGCCCATCCATGTTCACTCAGAGTAAACTCCTAAAACATTATTACACCCACCCACATTTACTCAGAATTAACTCCTAAAACATTATTACACCAACCCACATTTACCCAGAATTTACTCCTTAACATTATTACACCAACCCACATTTACCCAGAATTTACTCCTAAAACATTATTACACCAACCCACATTTACTCAGAATTTACTCCTAAATCACTACACCCATCAACATTCACTCAGTCCTAAAACATTGTTATAGTTCCTATGAAAACTTTTCACATCCATATTCCCTCCCCAAACAAGCATCTGCTTCCTACCAACCAAAGCTTTTATAAACGGCATCATTTCTAAAACAATCAACATTATTGATCACAGCTCTTTTCTTTGACTAATAAATGAAATATTATTTGAGAATTTTGACAATTTTCATGTTTACGTAAGTAAGTAATCATTAGCTTTTCAGAAATGAGAATGTATGAATTTAACTTTAATTCATGCATGTATGTTTCTAAACTGGTTTTGATTGAAGGTTAATTTATATCTATATTTACACCCTACCCTCAAAAGGGGCTGGTAACATTCTATATTTGATTCTACGTAATCCCTTTTGTATATATACCTGGTGTACTAGTAGTGATAACATACATGTTAACCTATTGTGATGAAAAAGAGGGAGATTCAGACCTCAAAAGCGGTAGCATTGCGCGCGTGTTGTTTAACGCTTGGATTATCGATATCTTTCATGTAATATACATGTATATTATAAGCCTTAAATGAAATCAGGTACCTACACTAATCAATCTTAAATATCAACAAAGGAAGAAGACAGAAACACCTTAAGTTTGACATAAATTGTACAAATTCAAATATTTTTCATGCTCATCATTTTGCTTGGATTGGCTGCTTTACTTAGCCTTTTGAAGAGTGATCTTTGCTGAAATAGCCT
>NW_026922813.1:0-20378 GCF_032062105.1 Saccostrea cuccullata | reverse complement strand
TTGGTTCGTGTTTTAAACCAGAGGCCATAAATTTCACAATTCACAATTTTGAATTTGAAAGAGGCACCATTGCTTATCATAATTATTAATTAACTTACTTTATACTCAGAAAAAGATCAGAGTAAAAAAGAGAAAATGCACTTCCACAGTGAGTTTGTACCCAGTTGTGCTCCTCACCCCAATGGAACCACTGACCCAGGGGCCACATATTAAAAAAATTGCAAATTTTATCATAAAATGGTTGATTAATACCAAAGAGCAGATTTCAAAGCATTAATTTATTTTCAGACTGAGTACCCCCCTCCCCCTCTGACCCAGGGGGCTTAAAAAAACCACTTTGCTAGATGTTCCTTTCTTCATCATATAATATATATACTTGGATCATTGGCATAAAACACAGGCGCAAAGGAAATTATTTTCAAAGAATTAATGTATTTTTACTATATAATCAATAAAGCTCCATCCTAACACCGGAACCCCTAACCCTGGGGCCATAAAATTTATAATTTTGGAAGAGGCACTCTTGCACATCATAACTATTAGCTTCGTTAGTTTATTGAATATTCAGAAGCAGAGAAGAAGATTTCAAAAGAATAAATGCATTTTCACTATGTAAGCAATAAAGCCACACCCTAACACCAAACCCCTTACCCTGGGGCCATCATAACTATGTGCTTAGTTAGTTTATTTAATACCCAGGAGCAGAGAAGAAGATTTTCATGCAAACCAGAATATGGACTATTGGATTGGGTTTTCCTCTCAAGTACAAATTTAAATTCCCCTGAAATTGATTGGGCTAAAGTATAAAGAAATTGTTAACTGTCTTCGATGTTCTAAAAATATCTATATCAAGAAATTGTTATTTTCTACAATGTTCAAATGTTCACCTTACTGCAACCATCCTTATTAATCTTTATAGGTTTATGTCATGTTATGAATAATTATTGTGACATTTTAAAGGAAAGATGAAAATCTATGTGGGTAAACTTAATACATTAACGTACATTAACATAACAAGTTGTTATTTTCAAGAATTTTTCAATAAGATCGTTTTATCTTTTGAAAAAAAAGTTTTGAAGGTTTTATATTCTTCTTCAAAGGAATACTAGGGCTTATCTGGAATGCAGATGATCTAGAAAGAGGAACATGCCACTCAGAAGAACTGAGAGTAGAAATGTTTATAAAGTGTGAAATTAAAAATGTCCGGATTATCTTGATGTCAAAATCGTTTAAATACGACTTAGTGTTCTGTAGGAACAATAGTGGAAACATCGACTGCCACTATATAGTAGATTCAAACGTGAAAAGTTTTCATAACAGCAGTAGTGGACATTTAGTATTTTGACGCAATTTAATTATACTCACCACGCAGGAAAAAGACTATGGGTAAACACCACCTGCCAAAATAACGAAACGACACAGGAGAGCACTCTGCTAAAGCCATGTGGTAAGCATTAAAGATTATTTCGTGAATTATCTAACGCTCGACTTTTTCTACATTTTGAGTAGATAAGTTTGAAAATGCATTAACATTGTAAAAACTTTTTAGTCGAATGAGTAGGACGAATTGAAGTGAATGTACGGAATGAAGGCTAAGAATCTGATGGGTAGAGCATGTTTAACTTGTATTCAAATTAGTCAATGATCTATGAAATTTATTTAATTAATTAATCAGGAATATGAGATGCATACTTGTACAAAAATATAATGTATCTTTATTGTTCTTCCAGTCAGAGATTTTAGAACGACAGCCTACCATAACCACTCACATGTAACAATTTCATGCGAGCATGAATCATACAAAATGTCGGAGAGTGGTATACGCATTGTAAGCATAGACGATTTGGAACATTGCCGATGGAACAGATTTAATGAAAAAAATAATTGCTTTGGAGAAGCCCAAGGTACATGTACATTGCAAAAATGATTTCATGAAATTAGGTTAGTCAGAAAGCACAATTTAAAGTCAATGTTCTTGAATTCAAACTATGAAAATGAAAGCAAAGTATGTATTTTGTTTAACTTTAGAGAAAACATCGACGTTACTCATTTACACCGTTTTGACAATTTTCCAGCTCTAGAAAATGGTTTTAAGCTCACCATCCCATATACAGCCGATATGAACATAACCTGCAAAATCGACGGACAGTCGGTAAATATCGAAGTTGAAGAGCACATAACATCAACGCCTTCAACAACGACAGTAACGAATTCAACAACGCCTGTTACAACTTATGACACGGTTGTGTTAAGCACGACCCCTCCGTATGACTCAACACTAAAAGTTTTCACAATTACAATACAAGCATCATCTTTCAGATATAGTAATAGCGATGTTATTTAATGAATACCATTTTATTGTACTGCTTTGTAGATTTATGCATAAGTTGTCTTCCTTATCCTAATTTTGAAGGATTTTTAAAAAAAATATGGAACGTGGTCTGTTGGTTTAGCTCTTCATTTTTTCTCTTCCTTCATCCTGAATAGGGTCTATTTTACTGTCAAAATTGAATCACATTAAGTTATGTCACTCGTCAGCTTTTTAGAAAGTTTACGCAGAACCCATTACTCCAAAACTAATCGTTAAAATTCAATTTTTATAATATATTTAGATTCAACAATGTAAATGTTTTAACATTCAACGAACATACTGTTCGAAAACCCATAAAGAAGCAAGATTTATGAGGGACTATTTCTTGTGGTGGAAGGATATTTAGCAGAAAATTCTGCACATTTATGAAATTGTACATCCTGGAGCTTTAGCCTAACGTACTTTTACTTCGAGAATATTTTCCGTTACAGACCCTGAGATGTGCTACTATCCCACACGCTCGCTGCACGAACGGTGCACGAACGCTACACGGTTTGCATTAAACGCTGCACGGTTTACACGAAACGCTACACGGTTTTCACGAAACGCTTTGCACGAAAGGCTGCACGGTTTACATGAAAGGCTGCACGAAACGCTTTGTACACGTTTCTCACACGCTTTGTGCACGATTCTCGCACGTTTTGGCCTCGGTTTGGATTTTCTACTCGGAATATCTCGGGCATTATTTCGGTTTTATCATTAATTAAATGGAAATCTTTCACAAAGCCACATTTAGCAGCTGTTTAAATTAAATATCAGTTTATAAGTATTATATAAACCGATAGAAATATTTAATACTCTGACAGTTGAAATTAATTAATAAATAATTGTCATTTCGTATTTATTTATTTATCCAACTGTTTAAAAACGATATGCCGATATCATGAATGACTGTTTAATAAAATACATTTTTCATACATTAGTCATTCATTTCAATGTAATATTTTTACGAGTATGATTTAAAAGTATACACGCTATAACTTGCGCCAGTTAAAATACGATTGGAAATTGATATAATTTGTTTATCAATAAAAATTACGAAAATACTGTAAATTACACCATTAAAATTAAACGCGTTACAAAGTTATCAAATTATATTTTTTTATTTTCCTGCAAGGAAAGAAAAATAGCTATTTTTAAATAAATCCAGCACGTGACGCCATCGCTACTTTTAGATTGATAAACACACGTGGCGTAAAGAAAACAAGGTAGGCTGTTTGAGATACTACTCACTTTTGACGTGGATGGCAAGCGTCTTACTTAATGGTACTTATCTTTTAATGTATTCAGTATCAACCATCTTCTCTGTTATGACGCATATTAAGCTTAAATTAATAACTGGTGTCAAATTGCAACATATACCTCGTTGTCTGTGATTTCCCATGGACATGTGTTTCTATATATAGGCCTACTGTTTACGCACTTCCTTCATCAATATTCATGAAAAGACTGAATTCTTAATTCCTAGATATTGTTTAATTGCTTTGTAATTACAACGACATCTATAGCACAATTTTGTAGAAAGTATTATTTTTCATTACACTTCATGTGTTTTAAATCATTAATCATTTTGTTTCACTCAAAATTCGGCGTTCATATAGCGTATATGACTTTAATAAATTAAACACAAATTCGAATTCTTATTTTCTTATCTTGATTATTGATTCATTTTCAAAGAATTTTTTTCTTACGTAAGCATTATCTATAGGAAGGAAACCGGTGAAGGGGATGGGGTTAAATGTGATGTCTTAATCTATTTTTATTCTCTTTCTCTTTTTACATAAAGCTGATCAAAAAATCTCAGTATACCCATCATACTGTAAAATCCTTCATTTCAAAACACGACTTAACGTATGTATATATGTGTACATTAATTAATAGTAGCGGCATTTGACTATACATTGTACATGCAATGTAGATCGATCTTTACACCGGCATTCAGGTATATTACAACTGTAATATCTTAGATGAAATAAAAAGTACGTGATTTATAAAACAAATAATAATTAATTATTAATGATTTACTCTTAAGCTTTCTTACACGATATTCATGAAAAGAATACCAAATCAGTTCTGTTTATTTTACTGTTTACTGCTAGAAATTCGGATTAACAAATAAAAGATGAAATCCGCTGATTTATAATATGTACCCATCAATTATTTATAGAACCATTTTATTTAAAAAAAATAAAATCCAGTCGTAATTTTCAGGTGTCATTAAGCCGTGAACTCAACATGTACATATAGCAAAACAGGTTTTCAGTTGCCATGCACTCGGAGCCCGTGATCGTTTGTAAATTACCTTGATCACAGTTGAAAGGCGGAAAGAAAAAGATTCCAATATATTTTTAAGGGGTGTTTCTGTGAACATATTTAAAAAAGGGTTAAAAATAGAATCGAAAAATAAGCATTTATATAAACTAACATTAGATTGAAAGTTACAACAATAAATGAAAGACTGTACTAGTAAGTTAATTTAGCCCCCCCCCCCCCCTTCGTTTCTAAACATGTGGTCGTCAGTGCATGTGAATTAAAATTATGAAATCCATTTATTTGACAATAATGAGCAAAAAGTTTTATGTATTAAAAGTATTAAATGACACATGGTTTCAAAGCTTTATTAAACGTAATTTAAATGTAAAGACAAGAGCGGAGTCCTGATATATTTTTGCTTTAAATAAAAAAAAGAATAATTTTTTCTTTCTTTCTTTCTTTCTTTCTTTATTTGAGAAAAAATATTTACATGTAAGAAGCCATGATCACGTTGATAGTATATTGAATTTAATGCCCTTAAAATTGTTGTACATAGTTGATTAATTTGAACACATTTTCTTTAGAAGGAAAATAAAACAAACAAATATATATTATACATTACCGTGTAATTTCATTTTGCTGTTCCTTTTTAGCTCTACTGGTCAGAGATCAGAAGAGCTTATGCGATAGTAATGCGTCCGTCGTCCGTCCGTCTGTCTGTCTGTAAACAATTTTTCAAAATGCTACTCCTCCTACAGTTTTGATCTGATTTCAGTATAACTTGGCACACAAGTAGACTACACTAAGATACATAATTCTGTATATCGCTTTTTGATTTCGATGATCGGTGTTGCCGTGGTTACTAAAAATAGAAATTTCTGTGAAATTCTTTCAAAATGCTACTCCTCCTACATTTTTGGTTTGATTTCAATATAACTTGGCACACAAGTAGACTACACTAAGATACATAATTCTGTGTATCCGTTTTTGATTTCGTTCAACGTTGTTGCCGTGGTTACTAAAAATAGAAATTTCTGTGAAATTCTTTCAAAATGCTACTCCTCCTACAGTTTTGGTCTGATTTCAATATAACTTGGCACACAAGTAGACTACACTAAGATACATAATTCTGTGTATCCGTTTTTGATTTCGTTCAACGTTGTTGCCGTGGTTACTAAAAATAGAAATTTCTGTGAAATTCTTTCAAAATGCTACTCCTCCTACAGTTTTGGTCTGATTTCAATATAACTTGGCACACAAGTAGACTACACTAAGGTACATAATTCTGTGTATTGGTTTTTGATTTCGATGAACGGTGTTGCCGTGGTTACTAAAGATAGAAATTTCTGTGAAATTCTTTCAAAATGCTACTCCTCCTACAGTTTTGGTCTGATTTCAATATAACTTGGCACACAAGTAGACTACACTAAGATACATAATTCTGTGTATCCGTTTTTGATTTTGTTGAACGTTGTTGCCGTGGTTACTAAAAATAGAAATTTCTGTGAAATTCTTTCAAAATGCTAATTCTGTTGAGATTCTGCTAGGCTAGATATTTACTGACCCCTACAGAATCTCTGAGATTTCCCCATAATTCATGTCGGGAAAATTTGAGCCCCAACTTTGGGCCGACTATAGCAAGAATTATTTACATAGGAAACACTACCGTCGCTTCAATTTAGTCATTTGGTTGTTTATTTGATCTCTGTCACTATTATTTCAACATAAAAAAATATTCACTGAAATCCCCATTCAAAACATGGCTCATGGGATTTCAGTGAATGTTTTTTTTATGTTGGTATTTACATGCCTAAACAGTAAGTTATGTAGAAATAAAAGTGACAGAGAGTCAAATAAACAACCAAATGACTAAATTGAACATGTTGAAGCGAGCGGTAGGTTGCCTATGTAAATAATTCTTGCTATAGTCGGCCAAAGTTGGGGCTCAATTTCCAGACAAGAATTATGAAGAGTGTCCAGAGATTCTGTAGGCGTCAGTCCAAATATCTAGCCTTGCAGAATCTCAACAGAGATAATCAAAATGCTACTCCTCGTACAGTTTTGGTCTGATTTCAATATAACTTGGCATACAAGTAGACTACACTAAGATACATAATTCTGTTTATCAGTTTTTGATTTCGATGAACGGTGTTGCCGTGGTTACTAAAAATATAAATTTCTGTGAAATTCTTTCAAAATGCTACTCCTCCTACAGTTTTGGTCTGATTTCAATATAACTTGGCACACAAGTAGACTACACTAAGATACATAATTCTGTGTATCCGTTTTTGATTTCGATAACGGTGTTGCCGTGGTTACTGAAAATAGAAATTTCTGTGAAATTCTTTCAAAATGCTACTCCAAATACAGTTTTAGTCTGATTATAATATAATAACACTGCGACATTTAAGTCCGAACACGACAAAGTCCGGACTTTTAGGTACCCTTTCGAAAAGACCTACATTAGATTTTTTTCTATATTTTGGTGGGATTTTTTATTCTGACCTCATCATGTCAATCTCAACTTCCACATTGTAGTAGTTTTCTCATAAACCTCTGTCAAAACCTAAAATCCCATGGGAGAATGGCGGGATTTTTCATCCCACCAAAAATCCCACCAAAATCCCAGGGGAGAAAAAGTACTGTGGGATAATTTCTCCCACAGGGGAAAAAAAATTCCACGGTTGTTGCAAAAATGGGATTATTTTTCCCAGGGGACAAAATATCCCACTAATTGATGTCAATATAGGATTTATCCCATATTTTTGGTATGTGATGGGAGAAATTATCCCACTAACCTATTAAATATATAACAAATCTGAAATAACCACAATAAGTAACCTTAAGCACCGTTAAGAGTGGTGTTTTATTTCTAGTGCCGAAGAAGTAACATGTAGTATACATGTAGTATTCTAAAAATTTTTTTTTTTTTTCATTATCATTTTTTGTTATTTACCCCCAATAAGGCATATTGTCTTGCTACTGATGATTTGTCTGTCCACGATCAGTTGCCATTCATTTTCTTTGCAGTGGTTGTACACATTGAAATGATATTTTACATGTATCTATCATATGAATATCTAGGTCTACGCAGGTTATCTATGTTACAATATATTTCTTTAACTTCTCTGAATGATTATGATTATAATGACAGCTGCTAACATAATTAATTAACATGATTAATGAATCCAAGATATGAACTTCATAATTCTGACAGTACTTTTTACATGTCTTTCAATTAAAAATGTGTCAAAGTCAAAGATTTGTACTTCTGTTATTGTGTTTGATACAGTCATATTTCATTATTTGTTCACATGTTACATGTAACATGCTCCTTCCTAACACTTCCTTCTGATAATAAAATGTATTTCTTTTTATTTACACCTGTTAAGTGTCTGTTGAAAGGTGAATTTACCCAAGGCTCATACAGCTATACTATCTGTACCTGTTGATATAACTTTGACCATTTACTGATTTATATATACTCACTTGCTACACTGTAAAAATTGTGTTTATAGTTTAAACACTTCCATGACGTGTTTAGATCTAAACATGTATAGAAATATGTTTAACTACTTAACACTTATGTCTCAACATGTTTTATATCTAAATGCGTTTAGAAATTAAACGTTTTGCTGTAAAGTGTAGAGTTATCTTCCCGGAAATGACATAAATACTCGAATATTTGAACGTTAATTTGAGCGGCCATCGAAACAACGTGAATCACAAAAGGCTTAAGGAACGTATCAAGGAGAGATACTGACAACCCAACGGATAACCATGAAGAAATATTGAAAACCATTTGAAGGGCATCTCTTACTGCAATATTTTAAAGGTATGTTTTCTTTTTTATTACGATTTGCATTATTAAACCACGATGAGCAATGTAAACATTGCCTTGGACGTTTATAGACTTGTTGGAGAGGAGTTTATATTGAATTTCATTAAAAATAACGATTTTAATATAAAGATAGTTTCAATGCACTTGAAAAATTGATGTCATCTTCAATGGGCAGCATACGATATTTGGCTTAAATTACTTTTTTCCAACAGGTTATGTGAGTAGTCGGGATCGAACTCAAAGCATGCATGCATTAAAGTACCTGCATGGCGTCATCTTCAAGTGCTAATTGTTGTTCCATGATAAATAAAAAATTTTTTTTTATAAGTGCATTGGGTTACCCCAATTTCGATAATGTTCGGCGGATTTTAAACATGTACCTAAAATTACATTTTGTGATTATCCTTGTGCATTTGAAATATTAATTACTTTGATGGGATATTATATCATGTGGTGCTATGTAGTGCTTTAGGACTGCTAAAGTGAATCAAGTTTGACATTTTGAACTGACATATGGAACACTCTGCAACCGACTAAACTGTATTTAATCATATACAATTAAGATATTATGTAAAATAAATATTTTATAATTTTGATTGAAATATCTTTGATAAAGCATTATTGAAAAGATTAAAGGAAGTTTTATATAAAATTGCTAGCTTATTTTATTTTTGTTGCTCATCACTGCGTTATAAAATGTATATCATGCTGATTGAATTTATAAAGACCAAAAAAATTAATTTGTGTGAAAAGAACATCCCACAATTCAAAGGTATCTACATTTTAAACAATCAGAGGCCTTATGATGAATAACTTAAATGGTTAATATTTTGAAAATTTTGACAATAATACTATGTATGTTAAATAATAGGCTCTTTGTGCTGAAATTTACAAGTGTTTATATTTTTTCTATACTTACACTTGTTTTAATATGTTAAATCTAGATATGTTTAATTTCTAACATGTGTTTAAAATTCAAACACTTTTCTAAATTTCTTGTCACCTTCTTTTTTATATGTTTAATTCCTAAACATGTAAATTTTCTAAACTAAAACCATTACTTGTCAAATTTCAGTGAAAGAGAAAAAAGTTATGACCATTTAAGAGAACACACCAGAGACTTTAAGCCTGACTAATATAACCTGGTGATGGATTCCCCTATGAAAATTTCATTTTTTTACCCTTATCATGCAAGATTTACAAAATTTATGCCATTGCAAAAAAAATAAAACCAAACTTGACAAATTTCATTGAAAAATAAAAAGTTTTTACCTTTTAAAAATTAACACCCCAGAGTACGCCTGACTAATATAACCTGGTGATGGATTCTCCCTAGGAAAATTTCAGTTCTCTTACAATTTATCATGCAAGATTTACAAAGTTCATGCCATTGTAAGAAAAATAAAACCATACTTGCCAAATTTCAGTGAAAAAGGAAAAAGTTTTACCATTAGGGAACTGAAAACCGGAACTGCATGACTGAATATAGCCTGGTGAGGGATTTCCCTATGTAAATATGTTGAATTTTTCATTTAAAAGATATAATTTTCATGACTGTTTTCATTGGTAATTACACAATATAATTACAATTAATAAAATTTCAAAAAATAGTATCTATTAATAATAAATTTAATATTTTATGTATGTTCATAATAACACTTTAAATGTGCTCTTTACTTAAAACTTTTGAAAATAATTTTGAGAGTAGTTACTCTGAAACAAGCTACCAGGGTATGTATACACAACTGGATTAAATAAACAGGAAACGGCACGTGTAATGATCAGTCATGCAGTGTGGAGATGAATTCTGGAATATATTTTATATCATCGTATAGACTTAAACTCTGAAAGGTGGAAACCTTCCTTCGGGCAAAATTTCAATATATTTTCAAAGGTGTGAAATTTAAGGTGTGAAATTCACTGATTTCAGGTTGATTGCTCTTGTACAAAGTTAAAAAGATTTTTTTAGAATTAATTAATTGAAAATCCATCTGCAAATCATCTCTTTCATAACAACACTTATAAAAGGGATTTTAATTAAGACTGCTTTTCAAGATTCAACACTCCTGCAATTAAATCAATCGGGTACTGCTTTCATGTAAGCATTCAGTGGTCAGGTATCAATGGCTTCCTCTCTCTTTTTTCTCTCTTTTAAAAGTATAAAATTATTGCATCAGCGGTATGAGAGAGAAAACATGGCACACGGCCGGGAATTTAAAAAGTTTTGATTTGGGTCATTTTAATGAAAATTGTCAGTGGTGGGAGAAAGCAACTAAACACTTTATTTGAAAAGATGACATCATTGTTATTTTTTAATCGTTCTAGAAAGACCACATACATGTATACATATTTAAAAAAAAAATTATTCTGTTACATATGTTAGTTGTATATCAACACTTGGGGGAAAGATTCATCGAATAGATCAAGAAAAATGCATACTGAAATAATCAGGCCTCTGAAAGCCTTTTCTGTTTTCTTTTTGGAGGGGATGGGGTTTTAAATAAATTCTATAATTTTGTTCCATAAAATTCGCTGCGTAATTGAAACGTGGGGGGGGGGAGGTTGTCCCTTTTGTTGTTGTTGATTACAGAATTACGATAAAAAGTATAAGGAATATTAATTTAGCTTTCCGTTATTTCGGAGTGAGAGGTGTAGTTTTCTCTTTTTACTTTCAATACAAATTGAACTGTTGCCTGAAATTTTTAGTAATTGTGCATTCTATAACTCTCCTTGCGTCCAACATCATTTAATTTAATATGAAGAATTAAGTGTATATTTGAATAAATTCAAAGAAGCAATATAATTTTTTTTTTTTTATTAAAGAAGCAATATAACCGAAAACAAGAGGGGGGAAAAAATTAAAAAATTTTAAATTTTTTAAATACCTGTTAATATAAATTAAAAAAAAAAAACATTTTTGCTATCTTTGTATACTTCCTCAGATGAAATGATGACATAATTGTGTATTAAATAAGATTTTTTAGATGCAATCTAATATCAAGTGCCTTGTGCACGTGCGGTAAATTTAGGACCTCTTTATTCCAAAGTATGTGAACGCCAGAAATGAATTTTTAAATAAATTTTTACAATTAAAAAATCCACATACTAATACACATGTCCTATTATGGGGGGTTGAATACTGAGGCTGAGGAATGAACTTCTTTTCTTTTGTTCAAACATTTATTAAGCATTCTGGTAGATTTCCTTGCTAATTACTGTACTAATATTAATATATGAATCTGTTCAACTTTATATATTTATACATATATGCAAAATGCATCAATTGTTTACTTTTGCAAATTCTAATACTTTATATAGCATTCTTAACTGTGACAATATCAATGTGTAATTTATATGTATAGGGAGAGGGCGTTATAAGTATTCAGTACTTGTTCAATCCCTTTGTAATTATATTACAATAAAATATGTTCAAATCAAATGATGAACCATATATAATTTTAAAATCTAAACTTGTTCATGTAGACAGTGCTCGAAGACGGGACTAGACGATTATTATTATGCAATCAAGAAGAAATGGCAGGTGTCACTATGTAGGTGTGGATCCGAATACTGTAATATACACATGTGCGTGTTTTGTATACCCCCAATACAGTCTGAGGGTGAATTTTACAATAGATTTTCAATTCTCTGTGTATAGAGTGGTTGCCCATACTCTGTGCGCCGAAGCAAATAAACCAATGAATGAATACATGCCCCCCCCCCAGCCCCTCTATCATACCTAATACGCATTTCCATACATTTGCAATGTGGAATAAAAATCTGGCACAACATAAAACATTTATTAATTGATATTTAAATTTTTCGATTATGCAAAAAAAAAATGAGCCTGAGGGAAATGAAAAATAAGTCATCTGATGACTAAGGCATTGTTTTTTAAAAAGGGGACCCGACAATTTTTTTTTTTTGGGGAATTACTCGGCCTGGAAAAGTTGAGAAAAAAAAAAAAAAAAAAAAAAAAAAAAAACCATTGCTCAAACTCTGTTATCCTATTTAAAGGGGGGGGGGGTCCTTTTTTTTTTATTTTCCTTATATTTCTTTACCGTAGTATTAATTTGGGGGGGAGGGGGCTGTACTTCAATGAATATTTTCAATAGAAAAAGTAATGTTGGTATCTTACATATATGCTTGTAACAAAATTAATTATAGGAAAAAAATATTAATTAGAATATTGACCAGACTGAGAAGTTAATATACAGTTGATATAAGAAGATTTGAAACTTCCATTTAAAAAGAATGAATCTACTGCAGTTAGGCTATCTTCTATTTCGGCCTTTTAGTGAACACTTGGTCAGGGTCAAATGAGCGTTTTATAAGAAGACCACCTGCCTGGATTGATTGTCATGATGATGGAAGTAAGAAGTTAACTTAACTAAACTTTATTTTAATAAGGGTTAATTCATGCAGGTTTTTAAATCAATTTGATTGATTTAGCGTGTGTGAATTACTCCATTAACATCATCCCAATAATGTCCATTGGAATTCTGCTGTGGTGTCCGAAGAAATAAATTTGTGTACGAGACTGCAGTGATGTAAGTATATTACTAGCCCATTACACTGTGCATGCTATGAATTTGTTTGGGGGGTTATTTCTGGCAAAATGTCTATGTGGTAGATATTACCACATTGAGACTGAAGATTTTTTGGGATGTAAACATTGTCATTTTTTTTATCCCGTTTATTAGTTTTTTGTCTTACCCAAGGGAGGAGGAAAATGTTTTGGCATGGATAGCTTGTTTCCCACAATTAACTTTGTAGAGGATGTACATTTCAGTTAGATTATAATGTCACATTGTGCCTGTCTAAGGTTAATCAAGTTCAAGTTCAGTGTATTTTTATGGATACTAATAAAAGTTCGGTCTGACATTGTAAATAAATTCAAAAATGAAGCCCCAAATGGGGGGAGGGGGATTTATGTACTTTTATGGGGTACTCACAAGGGTGGATCTGATCAACTGCTGCAGTGGTATAGATGTAAAATCTCTAATTTTCTTTTTAAAAAAGTGAACCAAAAATTATCACTTCAAAATCAAAGAACCAATCATATGACATTTATGGAAGTACCTTATGGAATCATAATTTTTTTTTCTGTATCATGTGAATTATTCATATTTGGTGAATGTTGTTATAATAGCCATGATAGCATATACGACATATTTTGTCAAAATGAAAGACCTATCATATGTCATTGAAGAGTTAATATAATGTAGCACCACTTTTTTGAATTAGGTAAAACATGAAGGTAAATATTAAGGGGCAGATATAGCATGCACAGTACATGTCACAGATAATGCACATGTAAAATATGAAACCCTATCTCTTCTAAATCAAAAGTCAAAAGGATTTTTGAAAAGTAGGTCATACTTCAAGGTAAAGGTACCATGGTCAAAAATCATTATTAGTTAAAAACATAGTTACATGTACTAGTTCATTATGAAAGGAATTACCACGGGGAATGCATGTATAATCTGAAAATGTAAAGCCCTATCTCATCTCATTCAAAAGTTATGACCAAAGGGTTTTTAAATTTTTTTGACAGATGAGCAACCAAAAGACTTACAGATGACAGATAAGATTCAATTAATTATCATGAAATCTTGCATTTGATAAAAAGGAGGAAAAAATCAATAGAACCATACACTAAAAGGGATTGACTGACCTTGACATGATGTTGCATATACCCGGTAGATGCTTTTTATAAAAATTTAGGTGTTCTTTTAAATAATTAACAATAATTTATATTTAGGAAGTTTAAGTAGCTGACATAACAAAAAATATATCAAGTTTGACATACATTTAGATCTATTTCAATGCAAAAGCAATATCGATCAATATCGTCTGACTGCATTATGCAGAATGAAAATTCAGTTCTCTTGAACTTTATTAGGATCTTCCCTGGAGTTTCAGAGTTTCACTTAATGAAGGACCTGGGTACAATACTTTGAATGTCTTTATATGGATTTGTACACCTCTTCTAAAACTATGTTTGATGAAAAAGAAATCTGGAAATTATGTTCTGTTTAGCCCCCCGGGTCAAAGATCGGGGGTTTTGTTTTTGTCCTGCCTGTCTGTCTGTCTGTTTGTTTGTTTGTCCCCCAACTTTAATAGCCCAGAACTATTGAGTGGTAGGGGCTTGGCTTTCATAATTCATGGTGTGTTACTTGTGACATAAACTTTCTTTGGGTACCACCAAATTTGACCTCTTGACCTTGACCTTAGAGTTTGACCTACTTTTATTCTATTTGTTATCAACTTTAACTTTGCCATAACTTTTGAACAGATCAAGATAGAGACTTCATATATAAAATGCATAGACTCCACTAATTAAGCACTTTCAACTGACACCAAGGACAATGCCTTTTCCCCCACGTGACCTATATGCTAAAAATAGATTTTTCGAACTTTCGGTATAACTTTTAAACAATAGGAGATAAAGACTTGATATTTGGTATGCCTACTTCACTAGTTAAGTGCTTTAAATGACACCGAGGTTAATGACCTTGTGACCTTGACTGTAACCTTTATGCTAAGAATAGCTTTTTCAAACTTTGTTGCTGTGGGGGCACAGTGTTTCACAAACACATCTTGTTTTTTATATTTCTTTGAATAATGCAAACATTTTCACAATTTGATATTTTTTCAAAACCCCTAGTAACACTAAATTAGAAACATAAAGAATTATTTTTCATTCCCAAAATATAAATTCTAACATTAATTATAGTGAACATAATGTATGTAAAAACTTAATTGATTTGTTATCCAATGTAGTTTTAATAGTCAAGCTGATGGATGTGATCATGGCGATAGGGATATATTTCAAAAACTAACTAGTGGTAAATAAAGCACCGTAGTATTAAGCTTTGAATGCATTGATAAAAATGTCTTATTTCATATGTTCATTACATGTACCTGGGTTTTGTTTTGCCGGTAGGTGGTTATTTCAGTTATGTTAATAAAGAGAAAATACAAGATGTAATTAAATTTCATTTTTATATATTCATTTATAAAGATGATGAAGATACCCAACATAATGATTAAGAGATAAAAAGAATAAATCAGATTGGTGATCAATATCCAAAAGACAGGATGGGGGATTAAAGGGGAAAGGGTTCCAAATTTCCCTTTGTTTATTGCATGGTTTTGAATTTCACATTCACCCCAGACAAATCAAAATGAGTTATTTGTAGGTTGATCTAATTAAGAGGCTTTATCTTTTTGATTATGGCTAATTGATTTCAAACAGTTAGCTTATAAGTCATGTGATATCATGGTCCAAAGTTATGAGTGGGGGATCCAAGGGGAGTTGATATTGAGTTTTTAATCACTTATCATGCTTATTGTAGATCATCATGGGATATACTAATAATAATTGCACATTTATTTAAAAATTTAAGTAACCTTTCTTTGTGTGATAAGTGATGGATCAAAGGCATGTTATTTCACCAGTAATTGTTTTGATAGTTGAGGTGGATCCAAATGGGTATAGAAAATTTTTAAATATTAAATTTTGTAATGTGTAAAGGAATCAATAATGATCATGTGATGTTTATGGTTAATTGATTTTAAACATTTAACTTATATATCATGTGTGATCAAAATCTAAACTTATAAGTGGTGGATCCAAGGGGATATTAATCTTTTTTAAATATTTGTGGTGGGTGCAGGATCAAAAATATCAATGATCAATGATTATGGTTAATTTATTTCAGACATTTAGCTTATATGTCATGTTTGATCATGATCTTAATTTTAAAGTGATGGGTCCAAGGGGGAGTGGATATTTATGTTATATAGTAGTTGTGGTTGATCCAAGGGGAGTGGATATTAATTTTAAATACATGTATTTGTGATTAAAAAGGGTATTAATGATAATAGGCTTATAGCTAATTGATTTCAAACATTAAGATTATATGTCATTTATGATCAAGATCTAAACTTATAAGTGGTGGATCCATGGGGAGTGGATATTAATTTTATTTTTTTTTAAATATTTGTTGTGGATCAAAGGATATAAATGATTATGGCTAACTATTTCAGCATTAAGCTTATATGCCATGTGTGATCATGGTCTTAACTTACATTAGTGGTGGATCCTTGAGGAGTAAATTTTTTATTTTAAAATATATGTGGCGATCAAAGGATTTTTTCATTATAGTTTTTCAAAAAGAAAATTTTCCCTCCAAGTGTTTAAAAAGATTCCCACTAATGCAGTTTTTTCCATCAGGAAGCAGTTTTGGAAACTGGTCATTACTCAGCAGAATCAAAGATTTCAGTATTGTATGCAAACAAAGATAAGACAGTGTCACTAGCACAAATTTAGTCCCTTTTGGTTGATTGTACTTTTTCTTAACAAATAAAAATCATATTAAATCCTCTTTTCTTGGCAAGTCATTTGGTTGAGTTTTCTCTGGCAATAGTATTTGTTTATGACCCTCACTTTAATTAAAATGGCTCTGCAAAAACAGTTTAACAATGGATATATAACAGTCAATTTTGCATTGTTATGCCTCTAGATCTGCCACATAAAAAATAATTTGAATTTGCATATAATTGAAGATAAAATGCTTCATAAAGTATATTAGACATTGATTCTTATTCCATTATTCCCATATCTGCTTATTTTTTATCCCATGGGATTAAAAATACCCAGTATTATGTACTTTGCAGGATTTTTAATCCTAAAAAGGGGAAATATGGGATTTTTAATCCTATGTCGCCTTTTTTGGGGAGAAAAAATCCCATGGGAGAAAAAATCCCTCAAAGATTTTTTTTTCCTATGGGATTTTGGTGGGATTTTTGGTGGGATGAAAAATCCCGCCATTCTCTCATGGGATTTTAGGTTTTGACAGAGGTTTATGAGAAAACTACTACAATGTGGAAGTTGAGATTGCATGATGAGGTAGAAAAAAAATCCCACCAAAATTTAAAAAAAAACTAATGTAGGTCTTTTCGAAAGGGGCTAAAAGTCCGGACTTTGTCGTGTCCGGACTTAAATGTCGCAGTGTTTAATGTGGCATGCAAGTAACTACATAAGAACATAAAGAGACTTAATCAAGGATCATTATTCTATTTATTGCTGTTGAAAAGTTTCAATTCCCAACTGCTTTTAAGTACTTTTCTCTTCCTTTGCTATAATTACAAACCAGTAAAGCTTCAGTCTCGACAGAGACTTCTGGTTTCTGTTTTTTTTTACCCTAAAATATCATAAGCATAACTAATTCAATAATAAAATACTAATACAATTTCATTATTTGACATCCTGCCCCATCGATAGCCATATTAAAAATGAAATGACTTCCAAATGAATTTACACGATTCTGGCACGAAAGTCACGTTTCTCACACCGTTCTTACACGAAAGTCGCACGTTTCACACACGCTTTTCGCACGCTCGCTGCACGGTTTGCCAAACGCTTTGGAGCTTACACAAACGCTGCACGGTTTCACGAAACGCTACACGGTTTGCACGAAAGGGAAAAGGCCACAAAGTCACACGCTTTTTTGGGGGGGGCACGTCTCAGGGTCTGAAATTTCTAGGAATGTTAAACATAGGTCTTAATTTATATTTTTAGAACAATTTTTCCACCTTCCTTCCACAAATTTGCCCGAAAATGAAGATATTTCAAAGAATTTGAGATATAATTTACATCATTTTTCTCCTGAAAATTACATATTTTGACCAATATTTCAAAATTAACATCACTCACCCAAATTTTTTCTTTCATTATTTTAAAGTACTCGATACTTGTGACTATAGCACTAAAGTGGTAAAAAGCTTATCAAAAAAATTTTTTATTGCCTATTTAGCTCTTTAATATCCAAAATATGTTACTTTTTTGGTGCAAAAAGGTCACACGATAATTAACGCGCTTTAATTTGCAAGGTTTCTTCAATGATAAATATTACTCAAACTATTTTACGTAAAATAAAATTGTATTTATTGCAATAATTACATATGATGAAATATCATAAAGATTAAAGTAATTTACCATAGACTTTAAATTTAAATGCAAAAAGGTCAACTTAATTGTACCGTAGATCAGTAAGATGTACACTGACCCCCTATTTTTTCTGCGATTTTAAGTCACACTATATAAGTACTCACTTAAAATATACTTCTCAAAAAATCCTTGATTTAACAAAGTTCACGAGTGACATACCTTAATTGTTTGATCTTTGGTTTTATACAAAATATGTTGACAGGATGTTCAGTTTACCTGGTATATAGTTAAGGCTCAGTTCCATGGCATGTTCGGCCGGTCAGCACAGGATGCTTACTCCTTTTAAGCACTTGATCCCAACGCTTGAATTTCCAGGGGCCCATGTTTTATGCCTCTTTATAGTCCGAAATATCTGACGTTTTCCAGGACTTTTTTACGATTTTGATATTTTACGTTCCTGGCATGTAAAATATTAAAATCGTAAAAAAAAAAAAAAAGCCAGGAAAACGTCAGATTTTTCGAACTAGCCTCTTCACAGATTTGTATAGTACATTTATATTTTAAGCATTCATTATTCGAAAATCATGTTCTTCTTAACGTGGATAACGAGTTCTTTAATGTTTTGTATTCTCAGGTTCAAAAATCTAATAAAAAAGAAGGACAATTTTTACTTTAGAGTAATTTGCATGAATTTTCAGATATAAAATAATATATGCCATCTGAATATATATATCTATTTTGATTATCTCTGTTTTTTTCTTTTACAGATGTGTCCACATCCTCCATTGTGCTCGGCATCCAGAAGTTTACAGAAGTTTTGACAATGTCAGGAGTTGCCTTGTTTTCACTGTTGTTGTTAATCATCATTATAGTGATCATTGTGTTTATTTTAATCAAAAAAAGAAAGGGAAAATAATTCTAATTCATTTAACGATTTTATTCCCTGTTAAAGTCCATTGTTTGAGCAGAAGGTGTACACAGTATGCTGGCCGATATCAGCCTGTCTAAAATGATTGTGTGTTGTTTAACGTCCCCCTCGAGAATTTTTGAGCCGAAGTACACCATCCTACACTAGGATCTATACAGCAACTTGTCCTTTATTACATGCATTACTCTAATCTTATTGCCCAATGAATGAGGTTAAATACGAACACGAATTGATGGAAATATTCTATTTAAATATTAACAGGATGGAGATGGCACGATAGGATACTTATGCGGATAAGTCTTACAAAACAATCTCTTATACTTTCTATTTATTGTATAGATATTTGATGGAAGGATTTGTAAGATTTTTTTATTTAGTTGTAATTGTCATATTGTCGAAAGATTTTTATTTAATTGTAATTGTCATCTAATTGAAATTGTTCAGTTTGAAATAATTCTTGTTTTCAATTTATAGTTGAAAGAAGTAACACCAACGTTTTCCATGTATTTATCTTTTATTTGAATACTCAGTATTAAGTAAAATTCTGTATGATCTATAAGTTCAAAGTGAGTCATGAACAGTTTTACAAGTGTAATGTTATCCCAATTAAAATTGTTGTTCTTTTTATCAGGGCTTTAAGTGTTTATGTATTTAAAATTTGTAAAAAAGAAAGAGAGAACTTGAGCCGAAGTACACCATCAGATTGAAAGTTTAAATGTTCCATAAGTTTCTATCTTCCACTTTTAATACTGAAAATAAATAAAGTGCTTATGAAGAGACCCTAAGAATAAAAAAGTTCTTTTGTAGAACATGTATCTATCTATTTCAAATGACAGTTAAATCCAAACCTAACCTGAAAGTATCTATGCATTGCTGCGATAAAGAACAAACTTTAGCAGACCTGCCTATACCCTTCCGCTTTTTACCATAAAATTACGCTATTACGGCACTTATATTAATTTTACGTTTTTTGATATTTTTTGGTCAAGTTCAATTATAAACGTCTAAATTTAGAGTTAAAGTACGA
>NW_026922812.1:0-20457 GCF_032062105.1 Saccostrea cuccullata | reverse complement strand
AAAAGCGCTGTTGAACTTTAGAAAATGGACCTGAACGGACACAATAGGGTACATTTGTATCAGTGTGAAACTCATTTTTATTAATCTCTCTATGATGTCCGGATAGGGCCATTTGCAAAAGCTCAACAGCGCGTTCAGAAAAACACGACGTTGCGCTAACACACAGTACATGCTGTCACGCTAACACTAGAACACGCCGTCGCGTTAACACACAACACGCTGTCACGCTAACACGATTTCGCACAACACGCCATCGCACTAACACACAACGCACTGTCGCGCTAACACGAGTTTGCGCAACATGCCGACGTGCTAACAAAACTGCGTCGATGTGTTGTGTGTTAGCGCCGGCGAGTTGCTTGAAAGACAGCGTGTTTTTATAAAAGTGCTATTGAGCTTTAGTAAAAGGCCCTATCCGGACACAATAGGACACAGTTGTATCAGTGTTCTACAAACACATTTTTTTTACTTTGTTTTAAGATTTTTTCACCTGTTGAATGAAACTTTTAATTTTATTTGTCTTACCGTTTTTTGTATGTTGTCAATTAAGCTGACCATATCATCATCGTCCACGACACCGTATTTGTTTATTGCATTTCTCAAGCTATCTTGAGGGAAAATTCCCAGTTGATGACGAGATTCGGGGACGTAATAAAACACAAAAATAAGGATCACAAGCACCAACTCTCCCAAAAAGATGAAACTCAATACGTAATTGTACTGGAAGAAGACGAAAAAAATATTATTTTCCTATGATGCAACTTTTAGAAAGATTAAAGAAAGTATAATTTAAAGTTGGAAAGTCCGATTTTTTTAACATCGTCGTCTAATTTTCAAATATCTGTCCTACATATTGAGAATATAGGTCATGTCTTTTGCTAGAAAATCAGATTATCGGGAGGGCCTTCTCAAAAAAATGTTTGGTTGCCCTCTCCCTATCGAACGGCTAAAAATAGCACGACTCATTACTTTTTTTCATCATCGGAAAGCAATATTTTTTCTTATTTGTACTTTGGAAAATACATTTTAAAAAAAGGCACTGCAATTGAATTCTCTGAGAAAAAATATTTTCTCACCTGTATACCCACCCAAAATTTTCAGACCCAGTCGGGAGAAGGCAAGCAATAATTTTTCAAGACTTGGCCTAATAATAGATTTTTATCAAAATTTCTCACCGTTTTGAGAAAGCATGTGTTTTCTCTGAGAGCTCCCATACAGCCAAAGAAAGTTATGAACACGACTATAGCGCCCCCTGTACACATCAATGTGGACGGATCCAGGAAAAAATCGAACGCGTCCTTAACAACCTTCTTCTTCATGTAAAGGACGTAAGCCCCAATGGCTGTCATTGCAAGACCCGCAAGCTGAAAATAATTCATTGAAAGTATTCCATTTTTCGATCAGAGATTATACATACAGGTCCCCCGATAACGATCTACGTTCACAAAGGATGTAATATCAGAAATTCCATATAGGTTTCATATTTAGTTTTACATCTAGGCGATATCCAAATGTTTGAAAAGATTTTGACAATGAATTTCAAAAACTTGTAATCAAAGAAATAGAAAGAAAAAATGTGGCACATCAAAGTTCTAAAAGACATTGACTAGTATATACGAGTCGGAGGCTATTTTCGGCCGAATTTCTCTTTTGTTTGTTTTCATTTATACATTTTAATGTTTTTGTGGAGAAAATTTTGTGAAGACCCTTTTTTCCATTAGAGCTAAAGTTGTTCACTTAAGCGTTTGCATTGGGAGAAAAATTTGGCATAGCTAAAAAAAGCTGACAAAACCAGTGAACCTCTTCTCTAAGGAATGGATATGTAAACTTTATTATACAAAGTTCAAAGTTTAAGTACTAGTATATTAGCTAAGAAAAAAGTAAAATAAATAGAAGAGTTTTCGTCTTTATTTAAGGGGATATGTACATACACAGACATTGTTTACCCTACATATGTCCTATTATCTGTCAATGGATAAAACATTGAATTGATAAACTCAATATATCACACCTTTATAATTGCAAAAAGGGATCAAAGTTATTTCAAAATATTTACCTACCCATATTTCAAAATATCACTTACCCATATTAGAAAATTCTCAAAGAAAAGGAAATACTTCAACACTGGGTTAATGGCCGAGTAGTCCCTACGGCTTCTGAAGGTTCGTCTTAAAGATTCCATTACGAGAACCTAGACACCAGGAAGATATAACTGCCGTGTTGTGTAACTATCTATACTCTGAAAATACTCCATAAACTATCTAACACTCTATAAAAAAGAGTTCAGTCAAACCATGGTATCTATCTAACGCGGACGTTTGTAATCCAGGGAAGTGTTTGCTATTCAGCGATAAGAGACAAAATGTTATCGCGCGATTCCAAAGGTGTGGATCAATATTTTTTAAGGACCTTTATTTTAAAAAATCCGTTCTAAGGGCACACAACTCTACATACATAAAAAATATTACAAAATATAAAAAATATTACGAACTCTTTAGCATACAATGTAAAGATGTTCTTAAACGAAAATGCAAAAGATGTTGGATAACAAACAAATCCACAGTAAAAGCTGACTTCGAGATTCCACGAGTTATAAAAGAATTACATACAGACGGACGGGCAGACTGAAATAGATATATCCTACTTCCAGTGAAAACGGGGCACAATAATTTTGGACATTGAGATCTTCAGCTTTTAATTTCGTATTTTAAATGTAGAAAAAAATCTATTCGTGTTTCCTTTTAGGGGCTGAGAAATAGTAAAAGGCAACATAGTCATTGAAAAGAAATTTGCAGCTTTCTTTTCTGGAAAAATTAGTAAATACAAAGTTTATAATTTATTACAAATTTAGTAATGATCCTCCGGTTAAAAGACCCCCCTCCCCCCGAAAAAAAAGAAGAAGAAACAAAAACAAAGTCGAATTTTGAAAATGTTTGCTGGTCATAGATTGTTTTGAGGTAGATCCTTGTGTTACACTTTCTTTCTAAACGCTATCTAAACATGCTAAAGAAGTCTGTAAAAAGGTTTTTATGATGAATTTTATACCACAACTCCCTGTGACCAAAAGAAGATCCCTATTGATTTGAAGGTCAAAATGCAAGGGTCATAATTCATACATTGAATTAGCGTCGGGAGCAAAGTGGGGAGAAGGGCTAATTGAAAGAGAGAAAGATTTCAAACCTACAAAAATACTTGAAAAGCAAAAAAAAAAAAAAAAAAAAAAAATGTGTCCACTGTCCAAACAAGAAAATCCTATTTCGTGGTGGTGGTAGGGGGTGGGGGTGAATAGGATCGAACTTCTTTCAACACCAATTTCTTGGGCGCTAAAACCTACGCCCCAATTTTCAATGCCTATCTTTTGCACCCCCACCCCTCCGATTTCCGATGCCAATGCATTGTACATTTTCTAGATGATTATTTTTTAGCTTTCTTTAACTACACCTAATTTTAAGTCCTTATGACCTACATTTTCGCAGTGACAGGAGTACTGAGTCAACACGTTACCATTGGACCCCTGGCAAATTCATTCAACAGGTCAATAGTTCGTGGGTTGACTCAAGCGACGTCTTTAAAAATTATTTTCTAAAATTCTTAAGCTAATAAAGCACCCAGAGATGATCATGTGTAGATGAAATAAAATAGAGAAACTTTCAGTACATGCAACTGTATATCAGTAATTTAGATCTATTATATATCAAGAAATAAATTATTTCATGCATATATTATAAATTCATATCATATAAATTACGAGGGCTGTTCAATAAATAATGTCCTAAACTGTATGACATACAATACAGATAATATCATATGACATTAAACTTGACTTTCTCTCATTATTGAATCTTTACTGAATTTATAACAGTTTATGTGACCACTTTTCATCACATAGTTTCATCGTGAGAAGCTGGGAAACAATGGCTATTCGAGACACTGCATTATAAATGAATGGTTAAGAATCCGTAAACTAGAGTGAAAATAAAGGCTTCATTAAAGCTGCTGTAAAATTTGTTAAGAATCCCAAAGAAATATTCACTGAAATATGTGTTATTTACAGCAACCAACGCCTGTTTTATAGACAAAAGAGCAGGTGGATTTCAATGATAAAAAATTATACAATGGGCATCAAAAATGGGTATCCTCCTTGCCAACAAAAATTATAACAACTTATGTACTGTTTGCCAAATTTCAACAAATAATATTTGACGATGTTTGATTGACTTGAAGACACAAAGCAAATTTTATATAGACATCATATCGGGAGTACTTAGTAATTATGTTCCCCAAACGAAGTTGGGGAACATATTGTTTTTACTCTGTTTCTTATTATTATTATTATTTTTCTTCTTCTTCTTCTTCTTCCTGGGTACTTTTTTGTCCGGGAATGATCTTGTAAACTATTCGTCCAATGTAGGTAAAACCTTTTTAGGGTCAGTAGACATGTTATGTAGATTTGCGGAATCAAGGTCATTTTGCGCGCACGTGCTTGCAAGAGCGCGCACGTGCAACACGTGAAATGACCAATATAATGGATATTGCTGTAACTTTTCTTTTTTTTGATGAATTTTATTGAAACTCATAATGTAAGGATATATTAGTAGTATAGACAAGATGGCATGGTCAAAATAGCAAGATCTCACGCGCATGCACGTGCGCTTCGCTCTGATTGGCTGAAACTAAATTCTCAATATCTTTCTTGTTTCTAGTCATAATCTTTAGAAATTTTGAACATAGTCCTACATTATGAAGATCTACAGCATGATATATAAAAAATTTCCTGAAAGCATGCGCATGCACGCTTGCTGCAATCTGATTGGCTGAAACTTTAAATGGCTATATCTCCTTTGTTTTTTGACGAAATGCTTTGAAATTTAAAACATAGTCATGCAAACTTTTAAATTTTTTGATAAAATGTTTCGAAACTCATTATATAAAGATATAAGTTCTGTAGTTAAGATGACATGGTCAAATTTGCATGAACTCACGCGCATGCACGTGCGCCTTGCTCTGATTGGCTGAAACAGAAATCTCAATATCTTTTTTGTTTTATGATGAAATGCTTTGAAATTTATAACATAGACATGCATTAGGATGTACTACAATATGATACATAAAACTTTTCATGAAATCACGCGCATGCGCGTGCGCTATAATCTGATTGGCTGAAACTTTAAATGAGTATAACTCCCTTGGTTTTAAACCAAACAGCATGGGATTTACAACACAGATAGACATAAAGGACTCCTAAAGGATGGTATGGTCACCATTCGCATGCATGCACGTGCGTGCACGTGCGCTTTGCTCTGATTGGCTGAAACAAAAATCTCAATATCTTTTCTGTTTTTTACAAAATGCACGTGCGCTGCAATCTGATTGGCTTAAACTTTAAATGGCTATAACTCCCTTGTTTTTCAACCAAACAGGATGGGATTAAGAACATAGACAGACATAATGGACTCCTACAAGAAGGTATGGTCATCATGCACGTGCGTGCACGTGCAAATGAATAAAATAGTGTAGACAAGATGATATCGTCATTACGCTCATGCAATCACATGCGCACGCCTGCATTGCTTAAATTTGAAATACTTGATATACTTTTGGGAAAACGTTGTTAACGTCTTAAATGCATAGATTTTGCCTTCTTTAATAAACTTACAGGGAATATGGCACGAGAAGGGAGTTGGGGAGCGTTTGGGGAACATCTGTAACGGTTCCCGTTACAATTAGCACTAGTTTACACTGTTTTTAAGAAACGTTTGACAGTAAAAAAGCTTGATACTCAAAGGTCACCCTATATTTTGAAAAATAAGTGAAAACGACAGCGTGTACGAAGTCTTAACAATTATTTTAAAATATCAGCAAGTGTAGTTATACACGTTTGTTTTATATTCAAACAGATATTGGAACATGAATCTATTGCTTAAAATCATCAAAACAAAATCTACCATAATTATTTTTCGATGTAAGCACATGTACATGATAAAAACGGCGAAAGGTCTGCTGACAAAAGCAAAGGTATGCAAGAGCACAAAGACAGATGTATATGCAATTTTCTTAACTATTAGTGGTATTGTGTGGTATTGTTGTTCAAATTCCTATTCGGGGAGGGAGGGCTGCATTTCATTTCCGGAATTTTTGGTAATTATCAACTTTTCATTTCCGACATTTTTTTGTTTTCATTTCCGACATTTTTCAAATATATGCAGTACCTATAGTAAAAGATTTAATAACTTTACTTATGAAAAATTTAAAGGAATAAATCATAAATACATCATTGAAATCCAATTTGGTAAATCTATTAGGGACTTGGACATAAGTATGGTGCTGTCACTGACATTTAATTTAGTGCACATTAAATGTGGTGAAAAAGTTTAATGCTCATTGAACTCTTTTTACCTAGACTTAGTGCCACATGTATGCACACATGTATACTAGATGTTTTGTTTTCTTTTTAATTTATTAATATTTTCGTATAAATACTTTTGAAATTCCATTTTCTTTTACGTAGAAAACATTGAATTGCCGCACAGGTAAATTCCGGAAATGAAAAAGAAATTATGTCGGAAATGAAAACAAAAAATGTCGGAAATGAAATAAAAAAATGTCGGAAATGCTATGCATATTTCCGGAAATGAAATGCAGCGTCGGGGAGACAGTTTAATTTCTGGAGGAGTACAGAAAGCAATTTTTTTGTAAAAAGATCAAAAAGTTTATTAGAGGAAGGACCCAGAATCAGGAATCCCCTTCATTGAATTTCTTCATGACAGCGTCCAAACCCGCATGCCCTGAAGAGTAAAGGGATTTTCGGGATAAACAGAAAGTTAATGATTTTTAACATTAACAATATTTGCCAGATCTTTGACCTTTTGACTTGTTTTTATTTCCAAGCTTGAAAAAAAACACCTTTCAGACGGAAAAAACAAGTCCAGTAAATCATTGGATCTGCCATTTTCCAGTATACTTAGGGTCATACCCAAAAATGAGTTCTAAAAACAATCAGAAATTGGATAAAAAATGTTACAGACATGTGTTTGAATTAAAAGAGATTAATAAGTGAAATCATGAAGACTAAATCATTGAAAAGCGTCGGTTTGCTTCTTTCTGAGCACCGAGGACATTATTTATTGAACAGTCCTCGTATTTCATGCATATGATTCAATAGATAACATCATTTTACATAAAGATCTATTCAAATCAGACAAAACTGTAGGAAAATACATTCTCTAATGACCAAAAACCCAGACAACTTTCCATAGAAAATATTATGCTTTTGATATTAACATTAGCGCCGACTTCTAAACAATGTCAATGACTGCATGGAATGAATGCCTATGATACAATCAAAGGCCTGAAGGGCCTGCGAGTTGACTCGCTCGAGTTAATTGAGCTTTTTTTCATATATTTGGACACCATAACTTATATTCAGTTTATTTTGCATCTTAAGAGATTAAATATAATATGTCTCCATGTTCGGTTAAAAAATAACGTGTATATTGCCTTTCCTATTTAAATATACAGGTTGGCACTAATTGGCTTCCGTACATATTATTGTGAAAAGCAGCACTGCAAAAACCTGGATTCCATAATGAATTTAAGGTTTCACCAAAGGTCAGCGTGTTCAAAAATTTATTTTTACAATTGCTCCAAAATTATGTGATGTATAAAATTAAAACAGTTACAGAGTATAAATATATCATTGATTAACAGATAGAAAGTGTCAATTGAAAACAAATATTTGAAAAAATATGATTTGAGAAAAAAATAAATTAAAAATTTTGCAGATATTTTTAAAAAATGCACATGTTTAATGCTGTACTTTTAGTGAAAACCACAATTGTAGAAATAATAAATGTTTATCAATAAAGGGCAAGTTGGACGTGAATGGTCTCTGAAAGGCTATCATTGAAAGTATGATATGTATAAAGACAAAACCCCCATAAATTCCGCCATTTGCAGTGTGCTTTCGGTTTCAAGTCTTAACATTTGGACAAAATAAACAGGGAAAACAACTTTCCAGAGGTTATCGAAGTCCTACTTGCCCTTCATTGATAAACATATTTTGTTTCTGCAATAATGCATTTCACTAAAAGTTCGGATGTACTTAGGTGTATTTTGTAAAAGTATATGCATTTTTAAAAAATAATTTTTCTAGATAAATATTCTTTTTTAAGTATTTATTATCAAGTGATACTTTCCATCTGTTAATCAATGATATATAAATTTATAAACTGTAAAAGTTTTAACATTATAAATCATATAGTTTTGGAGGTATTGTAAAAATAAATTTTTGATCATGCTGACCTTTGGTGAAACCTTAAGCACACTAGCTGAAGTGGTCAGTGTTATGGAGTAATTAGCTTAAAGATTCCCACAGCAAATCTGGATTTTAAAAATACATTTTTCAAGCACACTAGCTGCAGTTAATGAGAGCAGCAGGTGTTTGTGTTACGGAGTATTCTAGGTCAATTATACATAAACTTCAGATGGGAAGATTAGATCCGCCTAACATGCTTGAAGTTGAACATATATTCATACGCAGTAATTGTACATGTACAATTAAATACTTAATCAAAAAAATTCTTTAAAAGCATGAAGACATAAATAAGGTAACAGTATGAAATTTTATACAGTTTTTGCCTCCTAGTTTATACAATCACTCAAATAAAAGCATTTTTGCTAGAACTATCATATCTGCCGTATATGGATCACCTTGATGAATGCGTGAAAAATTTTACAGCTCTGAAACGGCTGCGTCAACAAAGAGTAGCTCGCTACGCGAGCCAACTCAAAAACTACACCAAATTGTGTGGATTGGAAGTAAGAAGTATTCTGAGGATAGATTCTGCCCTGATCTGAAATTTCAATGGACAACAAACTTTAAACTTTTAGGCATTTATTATGATGTTGACTTAGCAAAAATTACAAAACTAAACTATGACAAGAAACTGGTCAAAATTAAGACCATCATAGAGCAATGGAAAAAGAGAAACTTAACTCCTATTGGAAGAATCACATTGATTAAATCATTACTTATATCACAGCTTAATCATTTATTTATTACTTTACCAAACCCACCTGTAAGTGTTATAAAAGATCTAAACAAATTGATCTTTAACTTTTTATGGAAATCAAATGTAGACAAAATAAAAAGAAAAGTTGTAACACAAAAGTATGCACAGGGAGGATTAAAAATGGTTAATATTGTGTCCTACATAACAGCTTTAAAATCTACATGGATAAGAAAAATAATATATAACAAAAACTCAAAGTGGAAAAAATTATTGGAAAATAGTATTGAGATTGATAAACTTTTAAACACAGGATCAGAATATTTGTCACATATACAAGAGAATGTACAAAATAATTTCTGGAGAGATGTTTTGAAAGCTTTCCAAGAAATTCAAGAGAAAAAAGAGATAAGAAATTGGCAAGAATATGCCTGTCAACCTATATGGCATAACAATTTCAAAATCGAAAATCAAGCAATATTTTACAAGTCTTGGTATGCAAAGGGAATAAAATAATTATGTATATGATCTTTTAGATGAGAATAGTAACTTCCTATCACTAGACAATATTCAACACAATTATGATTTGAAAATTAATCATTTAACTTATACAGGCATACGGCAAGCGATACTTGCAGATTTAAAGAAGTATAACTTTTGTAGAAATGGATTTATTCATAAACCAGATATTCCATGTAATATCAAAGTCTTTGTATTAACCAAAAAAGGATCAAAGCCTATGTATGATATATTAAATAAATCAGTAATAAAACCTGTTGGTATGGGAAAATGGGCAAAATTTTTCACCTTGACAGATACAAACTGGAAAGAAATTTATTGTCTGCCTTTTATAACAACCCAAAATAGTAAATTACAATGGCTCCAATACAGAATTAATCATTATATATTGACAACCAATAGTCTTATGTTTAAAATAGGTAAAACAGAACTCTAACCTATGTACATTTTGTGAAGCAGAGGAAGAAACAATATTTCATTTCATTTGGCAATGTCCAGTTGTAAAAGAATTTCTAGATGGTTTTGTAAGACATTGTCATCGAAAAGACATTGTATTAAATCTAGATGGTAAAACTTTTATATTTGGAGATATAAGTAAAACAATATCATCAAAATCATTAAATATTTTGCTTATGTCAATGAAGCAATATATTTACAGAGTTCGTTGTCAACACCTTAGCCTCTCTATCCATGGTTTTCTGAATGAATTCAAACTGATTTATAAAGCTTTGAAATATACAGCCAGAGAAAGTGATAAAATAGATGAGTTTAACGCCTCCTGGCAAAAATGGCAATCCATACTCTCAGACTTATATCAATAAACCCTGTCTCAAAACTAGTTTTGCTACCTACTCTATCTATAACCCACTTTTTTTTATAACATCATCTTTCTCTTTCTTTCTCTTGCATTCTCTCTCTTTCTCTCTCTTTCTCTCTCTCTCTCTCTCTCTCTCTCTCTCTCTCTAAAAATGAATGCTGCAATGAAATATTGTGTTCATCTTGTATGTTTGTACTATATAGCATTGTGGAATTCAAATTAAAAAAAACAAACTCAAAAACTACAAATACACTCAGTATGTAGTCATATGTACATGCATCTCAAATTTGAAATGCAAAGTACCTTTCTTCAGTTTTAATTAACTGGTCTTTTCTTGTCAATACTGTGTATCATGATTTCAAAAAACAACTGTCCTTGTTTGATTCATAGTTATTATACAACACAAGAACACCAAAACAAACTAGAAAGTCTGCTATTGCAAGCAATAGCTTATGTCGCCCCGAACTGGACAAGACTTTCATTTTTTTCATCACTAAAACAATACCTATTAGCTAAGCTTGGAAAACCATCAACTCGTACAAGTCCTTTCAGTACTTTGATTTAAAAATAAGAGTTAAAGAATTTTCACTTTTCCCCTGTTTCCATGGAAACTATTGACAATTTCCAATTTTTAAATGCAATACGCACAATTGCAGATACTAATAATTTAATCAGTAAAGTTTCATGACGAATGTCCAAGGGACCAGAGAGAACACTTATGGACAAAATTCGTCGCTTTTTGCAGGTTTCCATGGCAACGGTAGCCATTTTGTAACTGAATGACCACATGACACAACTGCAACCAGTGATCCTCCCCGTACGAAAGTTCGAGGCGGAATAGGCACGGCTTTGGCACGGCTAAGACACGGAATCCGCACGAGTTTTTAAAAAGACGCACGGGTTCTGCATGTCCAAGACACGGAAACGGCTTCCGTGTCTGAAAGTGAGGAATCCTCGCTCACAGAAACCCGTGTGGAGGCATGGAATCCGTGTCCTAGGGAGACGGTTTTTAACTAAGGCGGGTTTTGGTTCAAACTATTTATTTATATCTCACGACTTTTTACTGAGCATGCTCAATCATAACTTCCTTTATTTGAATATTAAATTGGAGGGATTCATGGTCATGAGCGGGTGTTGCTAAAACGTGGAACGGAAAACGGAACGGAACGGAAAACGGAATATATTATTTTATGTTAAATCGCTTAAAATACATAATTATTATCATAAACGATATATTTTATTCATATTAAATCCCCTTTTATTAACAAGAGGCCCATGGGCCACATCGCTCACCTGAGAAGCGTTGACCATTCTGTTCTTTACCAGATTTCCCCCTTGTTATACATAATGCATCCCCACCCTACCCCACTGATCATAATTTAAACATTTTGAAATCTACACTACCCCATGATCCTTCCATGGGCACATATGTTTCAGCTTTTTTGGCCCAGTGGTTCCTGAGAAGAAGATTTTCAAAGATTTTTCCTATATATTTCTATGTAAAACTTTGATTCCCTATAATGGCCCCGCCCTTCCCCTGGGGGTCATGATTCCTACAATTTAGAATTTACACTACCCCAGAATGCTTCCACATAAGCTTCACTTTTTCTGGCCAAGTGGTTCCTGAGAAGAAGATTTTCAAAGATTTTTCCTATATATTTCTATCTAAAACTTTGATTCCCCATTGTGGCCCCGCCCTTCCCCCGGGGGTCATGATTTGAACAATTTAGAATCTACACTATACCAGGATGCTTCCACATAAGTTTCAGCTTTTCTGGCCCAGTGGTTCTTGAGAAGAAGATTTTCAAAGATTTTTCTTATATATTTCTATCTAAAACTTTGATTCCCCATTGTGGCCCCGCCCTTCCCCCGGGGGTCATGATTTGAACAATTTAGAATCTACACTATACCAGGATGCTTCCACATAAGTTTCAGCTTTTCTGGCCCAGTGGTTCTTGAGAAGAAGATTTTCAAAGATTTTTCTTATGTATTTCTATCTAAAACTTTGATTCCCCATTGTGGCCCCGCCCTTCCCCCGGGGCTCATGATTTCAACAATTTAGAATCTACACTACCCCAGGATGCTTCCACATAAGTTTCAGCTTTTCTGGCCCAGTGGTTCCTGAGAAGAAGATTTTCAAAGATTTTTCCTATATATTTCTATGTAAAACTTTGATTCCCCATTGTGGCCTCGCCCTTCCCCCAGGGGTCATGATGTGAACAATTTAGAATCTACACTATAACAGGATGCTTCCACATAAGTTTCAGCTTTTCTGGCCCAGTGGTTCTTGAGAAGAAGATTTTTAAAGATTTTTCCTATATATTTCTATGTAAAACTTTGATTCCCCATTGTGGCCCCGCCCTTCCCCCGGGGGTCATGATTTGAACAATTTAGAATTTACACTACCCCAAGATGCTTCCACATAAGATTCAGCTTTACTGGCCCAGTGGTTCTTGAGAAGAAGATTCTTTAATGACCCAACCCTATTTTTGCCTTTTCTTGATTATCTCCCCTTGCGAGGGGATATGTCCCTTCATATTAAGAATTTAAATTCCCCTTTACCCAAGGATGCTTTGTACCAAGTTTGGTCAAAATTGGCCCAGTGGTTCTTGAGAAGAAGTCGAAAATGTGAAAAGTTTACAGACGGACAGACAGACAGACAGACGGACAGACCCACGAAATGCAGGTTATGTGACTGACAAATTTATGTGACTTTTTCCAAAAAAATTATGTGGCGCAAAACATGATACATGGGGTAAGGGAGGTAAATCTCAAAACCTTTTGACGGACGTCCATATACGGACAATATTGTCCGTATTTTTTTATGTGACACTTCTTTAGAATGATTTTTTAAGTCACATAACACTCATTTCTACTAAAAAAAAATCAAATTTGTATGTGACAGTCACATTAAACAAAAGAGTCACATAAATCTTAAATGGGCACAAAAACTGTCACTTAACCATTATTTCGTGAGAACGGACAGACGGACGTACGGACAGACGGACGGACGACGGACAAAATGTGATCAGAAAAGCTCACTTGAGCCTTCGGCTCAGGTGAGCTAAAAACAAGTTATCAAGTCATTATACCCCCCGCTTGAAAAGTGGGAGGGTATATAGTAATCGGTATTTCCGTCCGTCCGTCCGTCCGTCCGTCTGTCTGTACGTCCGTCCGTCTGTCCGTCCGTCCGTCCGTCTGTTACGCTTTGGGGTACCTATCTCTTATCCGCAACTCCTCTTATACTACTGAGTGAAATTTAACGAAACTTTCACAGAATCTTCATTACATATTGCCATTGTGCACCTCCTATTTTAATTTTAAATCGGACGTATATTTTGGATTTTCCAGAGCAAAACATGGACACTGCTATTATATTCATTTGGGAGGCGGGGGGTATCATTTAGTGAGCTCATTGCTCACAGTACCTCTAGTTTTCAGTGTCTTATTCACGAAAATCGCTGACATAGAGCAATGACGTATAATCGAATTTAAAAGTGTGTGTGTAGAGGGCCCCTACATTAAACTTATTTCAAAAGAGTTTGACAAGCGAAAAATACAAAAGACAATTTCGTTCGAGGGAGGGGGGAGGGGGGGTATGTTCAAAGTCCAACATCATTTTTTAGTACTTTTTTTTTTTTACACAATCTTACTACATGAATTGCATTAATAAAAACTGTTATATTCGGTTTCAATGAACATTTCAATAGCAAAAAGGTCTGAAGCTAATGTCAAAAGGGGGAGGGGCGGACCATTGGCAACTTTTCAGACCTTTCCAAACAGCGGAAAAATAATCTCAAATGTTTCATCATTCATATCAACCCTGCCCCCCTCCCCTTACACACGCACACATATACCACATACAAACTATTATTCGCAAAATGTAAAGATGCTACATTTTTAACACAAAAAATTGTCCAACTATATTTATCCAGAATTTTAATATATAGGAAGATTTTGTATAAAATCTAAAGAACAAACGAACTTTACATGTTAGAGGTGTTTATCCGAGCTTGCCGAAAAGGTCTGCTCTAATCGTAATCTTAGGAATTTTTTTAAAAACATTTTCATTCTCTTTAAACATGGTACGTCTAGATTTCAAATGTTTGCCCCCCCCTTCCAGACATAATCTTTTTACTATAGAAATATTTATTGAAAACTCCACACTTAATTAAAGTAGTAAGTAAGTGTACAAAAAATGTATTGAAAGGCATTGGAGTAGGAACTGATTCCCCCTCCCGAATCATAAATTTGGGGGTGGGGGTGGGTTCGCTTGTCAAATTTTTTTCAGATAAGTTTAACCCCCCCCCCCTCACATACATACACGCACACAAAAACTCTCACATTCAATTCTATGTCACTGCTACGTACGTCAGCAATTTTCGTGAATGAATGATATGGTGATAACGAACATTATTCAATATCAAAAGTCTATAAAACAACACAAAATAGGAGGAGAGCACACACGGACCTCCAATTCATCAGAGGTTGATCAGGTGCCATGGAGGAGTGAGCATCCCCTGCGGACCGGTCACACCCGCCGTGTGCTCCTTGTCATGATCGTTAAATAACGGAAAAATCCGTCGATTCAGTATATAAATAATGAACTACATGTTACAATTAGTATGAAAAACGTCAGTCAGCATTTGACTCAATGATAAATTGTATTTGCTGATAAGGTCATTGAATTGACAATAGAACTTACGAAATTATGACTTTCAACGAGACTAATGATATTCTTGTTTCATCAACTTGTTTGTCAATAAAAAGAGGCTGAACATCACTAAATCAACTTATTTTTGATAATAGTGGATTCAATGTGTTTAAAAAATATTATTTATGACAAAATTTGTGTATTTTAAGCGTTTTAATCTAAAATAATATATTCCGTTTTCCGTTCCGTTTTCCGTTCCGCGTTTTAGCAACACCCGTCATGAGCTAAGTCAATGTGTCTTTTTGCTCTATTTAAAGGATATTTAACTAATAGATGTCAGTTGGAATTGTATTTATGTCAATCTGGGATAATTTCTTCACTTTTGACTCAACTAAATGCAGTAAGTGTAATCTAGAATAAATAAGTCAATTTTTCAATTTTCATGATCTTCCTGTATTGCGATGTTGACAATGAACATGATGAAATAGTTTAGGTTTATTTGACTTTAGTTGGACTTTCACTAATCCTTTATAATATATATAATATGTGACATCACTGTGCTTGTGAAAGTTTTATTTAAACTAAATTCTTTCTCAGATTGTGCAATCTTAGCTACTAGATTAAATTACAATTGAATATTGTACATTATCATTAAAATCTTAATTAAAAACTAGCATGGATTGTAACTGATTAAGTTAGTCTTTAAAAGAAAGTAAATGGACACATTCATATAAGATTTTCAACTTTCGAAATTCTAAAAACTAAGCAAATAATGTAAAGCAATGTGAAGTTAGTTTGGTTTCAGTCACAATTCTGGCATCCACAGTCTCTAAAGGCCATGACCTAGATCTAAACAAATGCACAGGTTCCGTGACTCCTTATATAGTATACGGCACGGCTTTTTTGACAAAAAAGCCGTGTCTCCATAAATGGAATAGGACACGGAATTCACACACGGGTTTAATACAGAATCCGTGAGTCCATAGATATATATTTGCATATCTACTGCTCTCTCCCACTATGAACATGTACGTGTAGTCTTCAACTGCATTCATAGCACTGTAGACGCAACTGCTTCTGCTATGAACGCAATTGCTCTATTACACTCGTGTAGTGTAATATAATATTTTTTGGGAAAAAAGAAATTCAGAACAATTTAAAATTGCTGATTTATATCTTTAAAAATTTAATTTTGGTCAATGTATTTAATTGTATAATAAAACTTTTTAAAAATTGAAGAGAACTGCCTATTTAATTTTTTCTGTTCATTTCTTTTTTCATATTTGTACAAAGAACGATAACTCTTCACACTTGGGTGATAAAACATTCATAAAAAAGCAAAATTCAAGAACGATTTCAACTCTTAAAAAACAAATAGAAAAAATTAAAAAATCATATAGAAAAGCATACTGGAGTTTTAATAACTTTTAAAGCATTCTCTTTTTTTATCATAAGGTTAAATTACGGTATTGAATTTTGTCAGAGGGTTTCAATAACGTTGATCGATGACGTCACATCTGCATCAAAACAAAAATTAAGAGAATGTGATAACGGCGCAGCTTGTATCTGATAACTGTGTTTTAAAAGAGGCTGATACTTTATAAATTGTTTGTGATTTATTAGAGAATGATCAGGTGTACTAATTTTACTAATTTTAAAGCCGTGTGTTTTTCTTTACTGAAGACAACAAGCCACATTCGTATGTAAGCCAGGATTTCCTCTGATATTCTTAACACCATCAAAGAATGCAAATATAAGTAATAAACAACGATTATTTAGTGAACATGGCATTATGAATAGCAATAGCTCTGCTGGCATATTTTCCATGATGCGCTATAGCGCGCATCATGGAATATGCCAGCAGAGCAATTGCTATTCATAACGCCATGTTCACTAAATAACGTTGTTTATTATATAGTCTATTTATAGTCCCTATATAATCTATAGATACAAACGCAAACAGTTCATAACACTACATATTCACTGGATTTTAGGTCGTATTCACCGGAGGGTCACTGCGCGTGCAACGCATTGTGACGTCACAATCAAAACCTTAAACAACGTTGTAAACAATTGTGGCCGTATTCACCGGAGGGTCATTGCGCGTGCAGCTTCATTGTGACGTCATAATCAATACCTCAAACAACGTTGTAAACAATAGTTGCAACGGCCACAGCGAGCTACGTATCTGTGCAGGAAAAATATTGTACAAACTTATTTCAGGATTATTTTTAAACATTTGGACGTCTTACAAGGCGAAACTCGGAAAGAAAAACACGGAGGTGACAAACTATAATCTTGGCATTTTTTTAAACGACGGAAGTTAGTAAATGAAAGTGGTGTCGTTATTCAATCTTCAATGTCTTATTTATTCAAATTCGGACTATATAATAAAACAATTATGGACTCTTTTGGTGTTGAATATGGTTTGTTATTCACCAGAAAAATATATATATATATGTAACCAGGGTTATGTATTATTTAATGCCTTTAATTACTATACTAGCGCTGCGTATATGTGAGAATGTGGTGTGAAAAACTTTGTGTGAATGAGGTTGTTGTTATTTTTAGACACTAGACGGACAGTCACATGACTTTATCCCAGGTAGCACAACAACGTTGTTAAAACGTTATAAAAACGTTTTCAAAATGTTACAAAAACATTTTCTAAAACGTTATTACAACGTTATTTTGTATGGTTTTTTTAACGTTATCATAACGTTTTTCAAAAACATTGTCCTGCAATGTTTTGAAAACATTTTTAAAAACGTTTTCAAAACATTTTTTAAAACGTTTTCAAAACATTTCTAACATGTTTTAAAGAATTAAAAAAGTACACAAAAAAAATTATTGTACTTCCTACAGTTTTAATTAGTTTAAACCATTTCACAAATGTAATCCATGAACTTTTTAACATCCGCACAGTCAGTAATAGTCTTCTTAACATAGAAGATTTTTCACAATTGAAATTAGAAAAAAAATCACAATATCCTTCCTTTGAAAATCATTCGTTTGGCACTTGGGCTTCTTTGTATTCTTCTGAAAAACAAAGATATAGAGAATAACTTTAGAATATTTACAAACTAAATAAATAAGATAAATACAAGGAAATGTGTATGTTCTACTGTTCTATAAAATATATACTAAATAAATCTATCTCCGTAATAATACATCCTTGTCAGGAAACTTCAAACATACCTTAAAGTATTTTATAAAAATACTCCTGTAAATCCTTCAAGGATGGTGTGTAGCAAAACCTCATTATGCCCAATCCCTCTTATAACATGTAATCTTTAAAAAGGCACCAAATAATATTTGTTATTTGCAAACAGCCGCTGTAAATGAAAAATTATATTCATGTTAAGAATTGTAAATTGAAAAGTATATACATGACACTGTACATAAATAGAAATTAGTTTACATATTCGAAGAAGTATTTAACTATCTCCATCGTTAAGCCCCCCCCCCCACACACACACACACAAACTCATCCTACATATCATGTTTAGAAGCTTTCAAGTTGAAAATCTCTCTCTAAGCCTGGGGTGATTATACTAAAGTATACATTAATAAAGAAAACTCACACTAGATACAAGTCTCAATACATATGTAAATGCACAATCATGATAAACTTCCATGATCAGTTTACTTCAAAAACAACCAATTAACCGCCCTCAAAATATCCAGGATGTATACAATCATTTACAAGGAATAATTTAGGCTTGCACAAACACATGCAACTATAATCATGATAATAATTTTTCTTTATACATGTATACACAATGAATATTACTTTAAATTCAACATACCTTACGGTGATGTAAAATATTCCCTAAATCCTGTTCTTTGTCTTTCAAGAATGCTGCCCGGATTTTCAAAATCTTGATAAGTTGACCTATATAGATCACGTGGAAATAGTTTGCAGCAAGGAGCGGTTTCATCAGCACTGACCACGGCATCCCGCTGTGTCAATCAATTAACTTTTGATAAACGCATTATCCAGGAGGAAACAACATAAGCGAATAAATGCACAGCAGTACTTTGTTGAACTACATCACATCTTAGAAAAAATACCTTAAAACGGCTTTTTATACATTTTTTCACAATGTTTATTTTTAGGAAATCAATGTGGTATTTAAAACAATTAAAAAGAAGAACTAAATTAAATAAAAATTGGTTGAAATTTATTTTTCCATATTAGGCTATAAAAGATATCACCAAGAAATTAATAACAAACAAAAGAAAAAAAAGGAAATACCATATGTATTTTTTTTTTTTTTACGAATTGAAATATAGAGATGTTTGTTTATTGTTTCTATAACGTTTTTACAATGTTTTCCAAACATTTTAAGACAATGTTATATTTATGTTTTCTGGTATCATTTGTAATTAAAATTTATAATAAATTTCATTCAATTTAAAAATAAATATTCTTAAAATTTGAGTCAACCTACACAGCGCTCTGTGTATATTCTTAAAAATATCATAGTATGAATTTTTAGAATATTTTTTTCCCAATCAATCATGTCAATGGAATGTGAAAACATTTGTATAATGCTTTTTCAGCAATAAAAAATGATTCTTATTATCATTATAAAAATGTTATGCAAAAATGTTTTCTAAAAACTTCCTCCCAACCAGTATTAAACGTTATGAAAAACATTTTAAAAATGTTTTTGAGAAACGTTTTCTAAAAACGTCATTATAACCTAGATAAAACGTTATAAAAACATTTTTCAAACGTTATGTCAAAAACGTTTTGGAATAACATCCTTACAACCGGAATATAATGTTATGAAAACGTTTTGTGCTACCTGGGATCCTATTCACCAAATTCCCGCTTTCACGCACTAACATGGGGCACTCTGAGCCTAGCCGTTGAATTGGTTAGATGTGTACTCTACTCTATAGTCAATAACAGATAGTAATATTTGTAATTCCTGTGTGTGTCCCGGTAAGAACTCTATTCTAAAGTAAAGTCTATTATGTTTTAATTATCTGTCTAAATGTCTGTCTATGTGTCGTCTATATGTGTGTATAATTGTAATATTTCAGGTTTTTGACGTCTTATTTCAACATTAATAAATATAATATTGAACCTGAACCAGATTGTCATTTCTGATGTTTTACCACTGGCTACAAATGGCGCCCACGTTGGGACTTAAGTGGAAACTTAAATGCAGATGCTGATGGTCTATCCAGGAAACCAGTTGTTTTTAAGGACACGGTTAAGGCTCTTTGTAATGCTGCTTCAGTACAGATACCATGTTGCCAGAGTGTTTCCGAGGAAGATGCCCCTCAAGCCGCGGATGAGGAGATTTTCCCCAGCGACACACTCAGCAGTCATGACTGGATAGAAGAACAGTCCAGAGATCAAGCCATCAACAGAGTTCTACAGATCCTGAAAAGCGATTTCCGACCCAGGGGAGGAAATATACGGAAAGAATCTCCAGATGTTC
>NW_026922811.1:0-20979 GCF_032062105.1 Saccostrea cuccullata | reverse complement strand
GACGTGGACGGACGCTTTGTCCTGGATCTGTTTGCCCGGAGCATTATCTTGCCTTAATTGAAAAAGGATTAGTTAGAATCCTTAATTCCTATTTTATTTAGTGTATGATTTATTTCATTAAATTTATACTGAATCAAATTTACCTACACGTGGAAGCGTGTGGTTCATGAGAAGTGAACAAAGAAAAAAGATTGACGACACACAAAATAAATAATCTCACTGACTAAACAGGCGAATAATTGTCTTAAGATTGTAAGAAAATGCTGACCTTAACTGATGTTTATACTTAACCTTATTTGCGACGTTGGATGGTGAGTGAGGTAACAAGTAGAGATGAATTGTGTTGCGCCCAACTTGAGGATGGAAAAGGAAGTGCTAAATGCGCATGTCTAATAGATGTGGGTAAAAGAATGTGATTTTGAGTGAGAGTTATCCTTCTTGGGCTATACCTCTATTTGTCTCCATAACATGACTTAACTCATATTGAGTTAAGTCCGATTAATCTACAAGAACCCATTTCATTCTGAATCTCATTCCTCTTTGTATTACACGTAGTACTCTTGTGTTTTTCTTAAAACCGAAAAAAATAGTCAATGGGAATTTGTCTAGAAACCACTAATTCCCTCATAATTTTTTACTAAACAAGATAAAGACTATGATATCTTGAGGTCTTGCTGGCCCCAGTTCACAGATTAATTGTTAATAATCAATGCTAATCATATATGCACAGGGAACACTAGGCGATCAGCTCTGACAACTAGCTGTCCCCTGAGACTTCATGTACAGTAAAGACCAGTGCAGATGTTATGATACCTTAATCATGTTAATAGATAGAGAAGATTTAAGCAATTTAGAAGTCACAACAAGGAGATAATTTTGATCTTATTAGAGTTTTAAATCAAACTCCCTTAAAATATGGATAGTGTCAATATATTTAAAAAGAAAAAAATGTAATGCAATTCATATAAAATGTTACTAATTAAAGCATATTTGTTAGTGTCTGAGACAATATTTAATGTTCTTTTGGATCGGGATTAACAAATCTCAGGCTAAAATCTGGTCAGTACTAAATGCAAAAAAGAGAGACATATTTTTTTAAACAAAAAAAAAAAAAAAAAAACAAAATCAAAAAAAAAAAAAAAAAAAAAAAACAGAAAAAAAGAAAAGAAAACAGCCATGTCTACACTTACCGGTAATTGTAAGACCTTAAGAGAGAAGCGATTAAAATCAATATTTCCATAGGGACTCTTAAAAAATTTTCGTATTGATTTAGAATATTTCATAAAATTATTATTAATTAGTATTAAAAGAACACTTTGTACTGAGTAATACAATTATACAATTGTTTCTTTTATTGATTGGCTATTGCTCACCCCCTTCCCCCTTTTCAAAGTTAGATACTCTTATTTATTATTATTTATTTATTTGTTTACAGAAAAAAGCAGTCAGAATTTTACAGATTTCCTATACCGTGGATTGCAGTGTGGGTCATTTTGAGATTAATAATTTAGCCAGCTGCAGCAAGGTCAAAAGTCTATGTTATCGGTAAAATTAGAGGTCAATTTATATAACCCCTGTCTTATCAGCTTTCATTATGTAGAAAAAATTAAGAAGATTTTCTTCAACTCTCTGAGATTTCATTCATCAAGGAATCTTTCAATGTCTGGAACAGAGTTTATAAGAATAAGATATTTCATTGGTGTGTTTATCAGGCATGTGTTGTAAAAACAAGCCTCTCTAATGAAACTAAATTGTGCATTTTTCTCCTTTTAAACCTGATAAATGAATAATAACGAAATCAGGGTTATAAACGTCAAATGATGCGAGTATCACTTAGTTAAACTGTTACTCGTATTTAAAGAAATACTATTTAATAAGAAACAAAACCAATTTTCTTTTATCGGGAACGGGACACTGAGTACACAAGACATGATCCGCCAATCTGCCATAAATATAACTAATATACAAGTTTTGAAGACCTGAATTATAAATGCATATGATTTATTGTTAAAGTATTCTACCAATCCTGTACAATAGGTCTGTAGGAATATAAACAAGATGCCACCTTTCGATTTTTTTTAGTGAGAAAATGATACTGACAGCTAAGAGAAATTTCATATTCACTCTATTTAGATTAAATATCTGTTAAAAACAATTAACGCAATGCATAAAATGGTGTTTTCGTATTAATTCAAAGAAGAAAGATTGATTAGAATGACTAAAAACCCTTTGAGATAAAGTTATATCTGTTTGCTGTGATCAATATTGTTATTTAAGTCGAAAGTTTTTTTTTTTAATTCAATTAACCAGGCACTGGATCAGAAAAAATAAGTGGTGGTCCGATTACAACGAAAATCTTTCCAGTTGACAACACAAGATGTGTTAAGATTTTTTATCAAACTAGAGAAATGTTTCCTAGTGCCTCTGTTTAAAAAGTATTGAATTTTTTTATAATTAGTTTTTTTATAACTTCATCCTTATAATACTAAGCGCAGCATAGATTTTAAAAGGGCACAACACTGAAGATAATAATTCATTGAATTGGTCTTTTTCCATAATATTTCAAGATAACCGTTTAGTAGTAAAACTATCAACAAGTTTCCATAGCTGGGTGTGATATATGTTTTTGAAGCACGAGTTAACATCCACATATTACTTAACTCCGGGAACTAGACATATTTAGGTATAGCAACATGAAAATAAACATCAATATCAGAACATTCCTGCATAAATTGTTTGAATTCTGAAAAAATGTAAATATTCGCTCTGTATATACTGCATAATGAATTAATGTCTAATAAGAAAGAATGTTTCGCTTAGTATAAGACTTCAGTTAGTCTTACTCTAGGATGAAAAATGTTTTATAAATTATTTATGTTTTGCTTGATATATAAGTTGCTTATTCTGTGACGTGAATAGGAAAAACGCAACAAAAACAACAAATAAGTTTTTTCTTCACATTTTATGGTTGTTATGATAATACATTTACGAAATACAACCTACAATTGCTTATATTTTGACTGACATGTTTCGTACCAATTTTTAGGAATCTGTTTATGTTTTTATATTAATTTTTGTATACTGGTAATTTGGTCTACTTGATCAGAACATAAGGTGAGATCGAGTCCTTCTGAGCACTGCCCCAGCACTGGAAACTCCAGAGGTCCGGGTTCTTCTCCATATGCTAAACTGTATTGTTTGTAGACTTTTTCACATCATACGATGTTCCTCATCGTCATATTGTGTTTATCATCATATCATTTTACTTCATAATCCCGTATAATAGTGACCAGTTCACCGACATGAGAGGGAGAAAAAAGCAAAGTATATGATAACTTATCAATATTCAAACTATAAATCATATGTTGTGATATGGGTTCCATCTGTACAGTAAAAATGCATTTTGTTTTGATAAAAAATGTCTTCATAATTTGCAGTACAATGAATTAGTCCTTAAAAAGATAAAGGTTCTATGTAACGATTGAACCAATCAATAATATTTAAGCGTTTATTTTGCGTTTACTTTTCGTGAAGGGAGCAATATTTCCTAGCGACATGGAACCAATCAAAAATATTGATGCGGTCATTCCCTTACCATTAGCCATTTAATTACGAGTAAACTAAAATATATCATTTTTCGTAAAGAAAGCATACTATTTAGCGTTGACTTTTCAGGAAGGGAGCAGTATTTCTTAACGACACTTTGTCTACTAAACATCAATGGAAATAAAGCTAAAATATTACATATCATCTTCCGTCTTATACCTTTTAATGGGTTTCCCATACATATTTCAATTCTCAAGGAATTTAAATGAGTAAAGGGAAAAGGGATCGTCAAGAAAAGTCTAAAGAATCAATTACCAAATGTTTGATTTTTTTTTTACTTCAAAACATTGTGCAAAAGGTCGTTATCCAGCTGAATACTTTAATAACTGTTCTTAAGGAGACAACATTCCATGATTACTTTCGCAATTTCATCTTTTTATTTTAAGTTTCCAAAATAAACATAAAAGACTCCTTCTTCAAAAATGGATAGGTTAAGTAGTCTTAGATAAATAAACAATGGTTTTCAGGAGTGTTTCTCTCAAGTCACACCTATTAGGAACATAGATAAAAATATTTCATTGTAAATGCTCTTTGTAAAGAAAGATGCCTTTCTGTGTATCTTTGGTATAATGTGAGTCCCAAAGTTCTTTTATCTAGTAATAAGTAAGACAAGTTAATGAAGAAATACTATAAATGACAAAGTCACTTATTCTAAAACTGTGAATACTTAGAGAAATCCGACTTTTCAACTCATTTGTATGATTTTTACGATTTTTCTTTCTGAAAAATAATCCACTCGATGGGCAAACATGAAAAAAGACCTTGACACAGAGCTTGACACAGAGCTTGACACAGAGCTAGACACTGACCTTGACACAAAGCTTGACACAGAGCTTGACGCAGAGCTTGACACTGAACTTGACACAGAGCTTGGCACTGACCTTCACACAGACATTAACACAGAGCTTGACACAGACCTTGACACAGAGCTTGACACAGAGATTCACACAGAGCTTGGCACTGACCTTCACACAGACATTAACACAGAGCTTGACACAGACCTTGACACAGAGCTTGACTCAGAGATTCACACAGAGCTTGGCACTGACCTTCACACAGACATTAACACAGAGCTTGACACAGACCTTGACACAGAGCTTGACACAGAGATTCATACAGAGCTTGGCACTGACCTTCACACACACATTAACACAGAGCTTGACACAGACCTTGACACAGAGCTAGACAGTGTCTGAAATCAAATGATATCTCAGATGGATGTTAAAATCTCGCAATTAGTGATTATTGAGGTGCAATATGAATACCATCTATCCTTTCTATAAACAGTAACTGAGAAGAGAAAAAAAGAATTAGATGCATTGTCTTGCATAAGTCCGAGCTGAGAGATCAGTTAACTGCATTTTCTTTGTTTGTAAGACTAAATATTTTCAATGTATTTAAGAAGAACTGAGATTTAATTTCTTGAAGTGGTATGGTATTCTAACTTATACCTATAAATCCAATTACACCCCCTTACAAGCAGATTTATTTTCGTATTCATATAAAGCAGAATTAAAATAAAAAACTTCATATGAGAAGAAATAGATACTTGCACTGACCTTCAACTCAACGGCAAGATATACCGCCAACGTTTTATCAATAAATAAAGGTATTTCCATTCATTTGAAGTTACAAAATATTCAAATGAGCTTGAAATAAAAGATACAACTAAGTCTGACACATTTGTTCTGAATTTGAGTATTTTATTAGAAAAAAGACGATAAGAGTATTATCTAAAATCATGATTAACGTGATGAATTTACTTTTCAATCGTCAACATTACTTACTTACTTGTATGTATCAATATACCTTCATAGCCATTATATAGGGTTTATATCTCTCAGGCAGTTGAATTGGTGTACTAAAGCAAGTTCTTTGTATGTACAGTTTGCAAAACGATGAAAGTTATTTACAAACAAAATAATGAAACAATAATACCAACAGCCTGGTTTTAAATCATCATTCAATAAGTTCTTAGGTCGATACAATGACCTTGTCTAAAAATACTGAAATGAAAACTGACTTTTTCATATAAAATATTAGCTAAAGGCAATCAATTGCACATTACGCTTCCTACGGATTTTTGAGTTATTTCCTGATCAACACACAGCGGGTGTCACCGGTTGGCAGGTGATGCTTACTCCTCCATGGCACCGGATTCAGTTTCGATGTTTTAGAGATCCGTGTTGTTTCTTATTTGTATTGTTTGAATGGTCTTTAATACTGCTCATTATCTCCATATCTTTTATTTAAAGGCAAACTCTTCCAAATTTAAACTAAGGAATATGCCGTCGTGCTCTGTTCAGCCAGATATAACAATATTTTTTTCTATTTACAATTGTTTTTCTCTTTGAATAAAATCAATCTGAACAAAACTTATAACATATTTATACAAAAATTATGTACAATAAATTCACTTTCAATGTCTAGGATGTCTACATGCTATCTCAGTGTATCACGCGACCACGTCCCGACACGCCCCGTTTCACGACGGACTCTCGACAACTGGCTCCCAGTGTGTTTCCGTTCCAGGTAACCTGGTGTCACGTGTCCACAGAAAACGGATGGAATATAGCTTGAACCCTTGAATTGAAAAATTTTCAAAGTCGCAAGTTACGTATGCTAAAAAAAAACACGTTAACATTGACCACAGTTGCACTTATGGTACACCATAGAAACAGTACTGGTATTTCAAACCAAACACTGTCAACTGTGAAGACAACGTTAAGAATAAACAATATCTTAACAAAAGTTGCTTTAACAATTAAGCCCACTTCATCGACTTTATAAGCGGCAAAACAAAATGTTTTACGTGCGTACACAACTTAGTACATTGCACACAGACATAAAAATACACGCATGAGTAACTCTACCCAGCAAAAACCTGTTTACGTAAACAGTAACGAAAAACACTACTTAACTCAAATTCTTACATAGTTTTAAGTATTGAATGTAGTACTCAAAACTTACATTTAAAGGAAAAAGAAAACTTACCCCTCATGGAGTAATGGTTACCGTTGCAAAAACTACCTATTATACATCTTGGACCGTAGTACCTCAAGCATGAAGAAACTATGAAAACTACTTAGTCAGCTATGCAGCGATATAAAATATCCTCTATATAAAAGGCTGAAACTGTCCAATACCTGCAAATCTAAACTTGAGGTTCAATAAAGGTAACAATATAAAGAGGTCCAGTAAAGGGTAAATAAAATCAAAAACATAAACATAATGCAAAAACAGCTTTGATTAAATATAGATTGTGACAGAATATTTGATGGGAAAAAATTGTCAAACAAGTATTTCAGCAGTTTCGTTTAAAGTAATCATTTTTAAAGTTCTTTGGACGATACGATGCTCTTTTCAGGAAATACAATTTTATCTTTGAGTCAAATGCTAACTTACAATTTTCATACTATTTGTTAAACTATTATTCATACACTCAATAATTGACGACTGATTTTTCCGTTATTTCCCGATCATGACAAGGAGCACACGGTGGGTGAAACCGGTCGGAAAGGGATGCTCTCTCCTTAATGACACCTGATCATACCTCTGATGTTTTAGAGTCCATGTTTGCTCTGCTCCAGTTTTGTATTGTTTTATGGAATTAAGATATTGAATACTGTTCGTTATCTCCATCGGTTTCATTGGTAGTCGAAGATCAACATTGGACTCTAATGTATAGTGTAAACATTAGAAGTTGGAAAAAAGACAATTAAATCTAAGCAGGACTCTGGTTGTGAAAAGAAATATACTTTGCATAAATGTGCAAAGCTACATAATCAAAACAGATAACACGCCTTATTATTCAAATAAAACTTTTAGTGCATCAGTGGTTGCATGTAGTTTAATATTGTAAAATATTTTCCGGTATTCAGAGTAAGACATTTCATGATTTTCGGCGAGGCATATAATTTATATGTTAAAATATGCACACTAAAGCAGCATAAGTATGAGAATTTAGTGTTGGGTCAATATGAACCTCAGGTACTTTATCAGTTGTCAGAATTCGTTAATTAATTACCTTTTCTTTGTTGAAATCAAAATTTAGATCTATTACAATACACCTGATATACTTCTCACAGAGATACAAAGTTGCGTCATTAGCAGTTATATCAATGTTTGTATGACAGATATGATAAAGAAGGTAATAAATAATCACCGAAAACACTAAGGGGCTAATACTGATCTCTGATTTACAAACACTAAGGGGCTAATACTGATCTCTGATTTACAAACACTAAGGGGCTAATACTGATCTCTGATTTACAAACACTAAGGGGCTAATACTGATCTCTGATGTACAAACACTAAGGGGCTAGTACTAATCTCTGATGTACAAATTTGTACAAATTGTTCTTTCTTATTCAAATATAAATGAAGTCATTCAATTGTGAATTGATCAACGTTGTAAATCTTTAATTTCTTCATAAGGATTCATTGAACGCTCAATCAAAACTTTTGCTGAAAGAAATAAAATAAATATATTCTAGTGGAATTTTCTTGATCCACAACATGTTACCAAGCATGTTTCAGTTGATTGAGGGTTGTTTGACACGAGTGACTTTCTCTACACCCATACTGTGAGTTTGTTAATTAATAAAAAAGTTGAAGTAAAACCTCAATGTAAAGTAAAAAGCATTCTTTCAGTCAGATGTTCTACATTAACATAAGAAAAACGTATTTAAATGATTCTGATCAGGAAGGTCCATTTTTTTTGAAATTCCAATTAATTTTTAAGAATCCTACAAGATTGAATGCCATCAGAATCTTTTAGTTTTGCTTTAAAAGAATTTCATTTTTATATTATTTTAATACAATACATGTCTATTTTTCAATTATACATGAAAAGGTTTTGCTGGCATTGTATTTGATGCTAAAATTTGTACGTATATTTGTTTTGTTATATACATAATCTATGAAATGAAGTTTTAACGTAATAAGCAATGGCATATTAATTTAAATTCGCTGGAATTTCAGTTTTCTGTTTAAAACAATAAGATTCTAATGAAGATATTAAAAACGCCGAGTTTGGTTGATAATTAAAATTTGTCATAATGTTTTTAAGTATTATTAAAGAATATATTCACATACAGTGTATATTTATTGTGAAAGAAAAGTTCCCCTACAATTGAGTGCTCTGAGCATGCATATTTATCAAATGACTTTAAATAATTGCTTTAATATAAATTATATTTCATAAGTTGTACTTCCTTTGTTCGAATGATATAGATTTGTTAGGGATGATGAGCCAAAATACTGTCCGCGCCGCCTTAATATAGTACAAATTATATTTATTCTACGACGATTTGAATAGTTTTCAAGCAATAGTGAATAATCACGACGCCTTTTACATAGTTTCAATACTTCCGACACATTAAAATTATGATGATTATTGCATTTTCAATGACTTTTAAACCCCATAACAACAACATTCAGCCTGGTTTGTGATAAAATGTTCTTTCATGAATAGAGGATATGCAGGTATAAGTACAATTAAGGGGTATGCATGTCCAGTGAATCTACCAGAAAACATTGTCGAATGCGATGACTGAGCGACAAAACATACCGGTTTACTATCTGTTTACATTTTTATCAGAAACACATGGATTAGGTCAATAGGCACATTATGTTGTCTACATTCCAAACTTACAATAGTAATCAAACTTTTTTTAATACAAGATAATACACAGAGAACCTAAGCGGTTATCGTTTTAAGCCAAGAAATGCACGTTGAACTTGTACGAGGGCCGTTTAAAAATTACGCGGACTTGTTGCACTGAAAAAAATGACGACATAATCGCACATAATATAAAAGAATCTTTACTTATATGGTCTTCAAAATTCCATATCAAAATGTTGTAAATTGGTATCAATTTTGAGTGATTTTTCAGGACATATCATTAAGCCACGGAGCAGCAAAACCTTCGACGTCACAGGCATTATAAAAACATGTTATTGAGCTTTCATTTTCTCAATATTTTCCGAAGAGTACCTGTACAGTTTGAGTTACCTTATCTACTCAACATCCAAATACATTTCTTGTCCAGCGTAAAATTTATTAAACAAGTAAGGAATATTCTTTTTCTGTTTTAAAAGCAAAAACTGCAGGTATTTATGAGGTATACATGTAGTGTGATATTGATGACTCTCAATCACGTTCTTTACAGTCCGGATAAAGTTTTCGTCGATAATCTTCCCGTCCTACCGTATAGCCTTTTTACAGAGGCCTATTGTTCTAAAATTTCAATTTGCTTTTTGTGGACGAATGTCACAAATACCTTAGTTTACTATATGTTTTTTATTCATATTTTGGATCTATGTTGGCGATATTCCTAGCATAAAACATGATTTATAATAAAAGTGTGGCGCGCCGACAATTCAGGAGACGATATTTTCACAGTCGTTTTCACGGGAATCGCATCAGAGAAAAATCACTATATATCTGTTAGTACTTCAAATACCACGTCAGAAATCTAAATACATTATGATAGAAATATTTCAAGATACATTTGAGAAAATTGTCAAAAGAATTGCGGATTATAGAAAATTTTTGGGTTAAATTTTCGATTCCGCGTGCTTTTGCTTCAATTTTTTTTCGTGCTCCTTACCTCTATTTCAGCGATATCAACATACTGATAATCTTAGTAGATTTTTTTTTAAATACAGAAATTTGGCCCAAAATTTATTGGAATCTTTAAGATACATATTTCTGTGAAATTCCATAACTAAATGACGTCTGTAAGAATAAATAATAGCACAGTCCGCGTAATTTTTGAACGGCCCTCGTATTTACTAATACTCGGAAACTCAAGTACCAATTGCTCACCAAGCATCTTAAAAACTATAAAATAATACAAATTCATGTTCATAAATCACTTTTTGAAATGATTGGGGTTCAATCTTTGACTGAAATGAATAAAAGCATGTCTATCAGAGAAAAAAAATCGACGTATTTATGTGGTATGCATTCGTTATACAACTTAGTAAGTCGGTAAAAAAGTCACACCAGTTGCCTCAATAAGCAAAGGAATATATTCTTACTAGTATGTCAGAAAAGTTTCGTCGATCTGGTCATAGAATGGGAAAGGCTTACCTTAATTTTTACAATTTTTGAACATAGGAGCGCAGTTAGGTATAGATTTATCCTTTCTACTTTAACGTATACGTCGTTTTCAATAAAATACAGTGACCAGCGAAAGGAGTAGAATGCACCAACTTTCACTTGTATATCTAAGGTGCTTCAGACAGTGGAATGGGACCAAAAGTCAATTGGGATTGGAAGTAACTATGATAAACTTTATCAAAATAAAGATACATGTCTTCCAAATTCTAGTTTTATTTTCAATAAAAGTACCGGTGTTGTATTCCATAAGGGTACACATATCAGTGTAGTCAAAACATTGAGGAAATAATAGATATTTGTTTAAAGAAATAATGAAATTTTATTCATTTTTTTTAAAATTATTTTACTGGTAAATCTTAACACCATGAAATTATAAATGATAGGTATTTGAAAAATATAAAAACTTTCTCGTTGAAGAGTTTAGTTGAAGTTTTATATCTATAGTGAAGTCATTTTACCTTTGTTATATATAACTTTATGAATTGACTTTATGATTGGATGTGCCCAGTAAACCGGGTTCTGTACCACACAGTGACATCCGGAGCGGTGGTATAACTAGCGTTTTTGTTTAACAGGACAAAAAACAATGATATGACACGTCAGTTATTCTAAATCACTCTTCATGTGCCTGCTTTATAGCAAGCATTAAGGACAAGTTTATCACGGAAGACTTCTACTCGTTTAGAAAAAAAAAATCCATATGAACAATAAAATGCTTTTAAAAAGAACCATGAAGAGCACGACTCTAAGTAGTATAAATAAAACAAAAATAACTCCACAAGCAGGACTGTTTCTAGGTGGAGTTTAAATGTAAATAAAATGACTTTGAGTTTCATAACAAAGTTTCCGTATAATCTATCTACCACGAGTCGTATTTTGTAAATATATACAGCCCTTTATTCAGAGCATGTACCCTAAAAACTTTTATGAAAGATTTTTAAATCGCCTTTGAAGCACCTTGAAGAACCCTTTTATTATTGTAGATTACAAATTATATGAAATTTTTTCTAAGGTGTGTCCAGGATTGTTGTCCAAAAATAAAATTCAAAAGTAATTATACCTATGATGATTTTATGTGTTACATTGACGTTTAGAAGTTAATGCTATAAATAGATTCCTAGTGTATTCTGAGAATTAGTTAATTGTTACTTTATTTGTACTTTGAATTCCGAAAAAGATGAATTTAAATTACATTAAGAGTAAGAGCTCTATATTGCGTAAAGCAAGTTTGTATAAAAAATTCGATACTAAAGTATTTCAAAGATAGCTAACTGAAAAAGCATTTACCAATATCTTAACATTTGAGGCAAAAATAATGTGACAAACAGCATTTTTTTAAATTGTGATATTTTAGATTGAAATTGCAAAGTTAATATTCAAGACAATTCGTGTTAACTTCAATAAAATCGATACCTATACAGTTGTAAAAAAAAAGGAGTACATTGTACATAACGCTAAGCCAATCACTTTTCAGCCATTGATTAAGGTACGGATATATATATAATTGGCTGCTGAAATACCATTTAGCAAAAATTCACAGGAACTCAGAAGTAACTCTTTTCTTGAGAAAAAAAGCAAACAAAAATGAGCAGTCAGTGTGTCGTCTCCTTAATTGTGGGTTTCTTAGCTATATCTGAAGCAACCATTTTTTCTCAGAATTTTACAGCGAAACTGGAATTTAATGATAAGAGATCAAATTACGAACTTTTGGGAGAACATAATTCTCAATCATTGGCCAAGTGTGCCGCGATGTGTCAAAGGGAGTGCGTCTTCTTTGGTTTTAACCCTCAAATGAAGAAATGTCGTGTACTTGATTTCTTTCTCTGACTCTTCTTTTAATATTCTTATCTCTTTGCTGATTTTTTTCGTAATTTTGAAAAAAATTTGAATTAGTGATTAATTTGAGATTGATTGAATTATAATTTGTGATTTCCTCTATTCTCTTTTTTTCTATTCTTATTATCTCTTAGTATGTGATGGAAAACATAAGATTAAATTCTCATACCGTGAGTATTTAATAATAATATTCATTTAAGCTTTGTGACAATGATCATTCTAAGCCAATAGAAAATTATAGCTTGTATTTTACTACATAATCGAAAAAGCTCACTTTAAACTAGTTCCTCGAAATTGCTATCTTGAAAACAGCTGTCCTGAAAGCTGAGATGTGAATCCTGTGTCATGGAGGAGTAAACATCCTCTGTCGATCGGTCAGATTCGCCGTGTGACGACTGTACTGATCTGGAAAACGGAAAGTGTTAGGACAATTCATTGTGAAAATAAAGGCCTTACAATCTGTTACAGACGCGAGTCTGAATTTGATGCGATTAAGTTTGTTGAAAAACTTGGTCATTGTATCGATCTTATAATTTACGAAATGTTGAATTTCACATACATTATACATTATATCATACAAAAAAGTAGATATCATGATTTTACAAGATTTTCTAACATCTATTTTACTGTCATTTGGCTTATCATCTGATCTACAAATGCATCCCCCCTTTAAAATTTCTTTCAATCGACAGAGTATCAAAATAATTGAATTTAATTTTAATTTAATTTAATTTTAATTTTGGGAAACAGTTTGATATAATTTGCATTGTACATGTAGTAACATTTAAGCTTCAACAGTTAACGTTTATATACCAAGCAGGCATTATATATCCTCTCACTTCTTGTACATATACATAATATGATTCCAGCATTTATTTTAGATTGCATTTTTTCTGTCATGCCTAAAGATTGTAATGATCTTTGTGAAGATGGCCAAACCAGTACAGGGGTGTATAATATATACCCCTACGGTACCTTAGCCATTCCTGTCAATGTTTTCTGTGACATGTCGACAATGGGCGGGGGATGGACGGTATGTAATCTATTTTAAAATTAAAAATATATAATATAAATCACATTGTTTTAAGGATTGAAAAATAAAAATTAATGTGAATATTTTGAGTTCATTTCATAATATGTGATTATATGATGGTTCGAAGCAATACATTGAATTTTTATGCATGTAAATTTTGAAAGGTGATTCAGAAACGCGTAGACGGATCCGAGAGCTTTGACAGGAACTGGGAAGAATATAAGAATGGTTTTGGTTCACCGGAACGGAATGTCTGGGTTGGTAAGTGTAAATTGCTTCCAGATATGAACTTGTTATTCCTTCAAAATTTGCAGGAAATAAAATCTTTTGGCAGGTAGAAAATTAAAGCGGAAAAAAGATCTGAATTTCACCTTAGGTTATACATGTATGGGTTCCACACGAAAATCACATGTATCTCAAATAATTACATATTTAGCGGCATATTTTAATGAGCCCATATTTAGCATTATTGTCTGCAGGTAAGAAAAATATTTTGATTTTTCTTTACGGTAGATTCATATTTTTAATAGAAATAATTGTATTGCAATGGACTTTTCAGCTGAATTTAAATATCTTAATACAGGAAATGACGTAATCCATCAATTAACAAAAGAAGGTACCTCATTCCTGTATGTGACCATAACTCTACAGAATGGTACAACGCTTTATGAAATGTACGACGGATTCTCTGTTTCCGATGAAACAGGAAAATATCAACTCTTTCTTGCAGGACCTGCTACGGGGACCTTAGGTACGTATTCAAGATAAGTTCTCAAAATTGGGTTCAAAATACGTAAATCCTAATTATGCTTTTCTGTATTGAAAGATTATTCAGTTGTTGAAAAAAGAGAAAGATGTGGTTTTTTCTGATATTCTGTATGCACCTTTTATTCCACACTAGAAAAACATGTTTAATATTTCAGAATATCATTTTCAGGTATAACTCAGCAGACATTTAATTTGTTATTGTCAAGACGCTAAAAATATATATTTTAAGGACAGATGATACAAACTTTTTTTTCTTTGGAGAGGACTCAATATCATGTTACAAATTTAGATCAGTGGATAATTCTTTGATTTCTTTCTTTTAAGAACTGGAAAATGAAAAGGACTCGGAAAATATTCGTAACATTTCAATAAAAAAAAACAAATACAGTCCAATCACACTCAGTAAAGGATTATGTTACTTCGATGCTAAAAGTGTAAAGAAAACTTTAGAAAAATATACCAAGCCAGGTGAATTTAATTAGGAAAAGCAAAATGATAAAAGTCAGCCTATGCGATATTGCTGATTTGTCATTTTGTTTTTCCTCATGAAATTTACCTGGCTTTAAAGTTTATATTACACTTTTAGCACCAAGGTAACATATTCTGAAATTTGGTTTCACCTGTAAACCTTTACAGCCTGGGTTTCCTCATTTTTTTTTATAATAATCCACATTTAAACTACTACGGAAAAAGAATTTTACAGAGTGTAATTGATTTATAATATCGACATCTTCACAAAATGATCGCTAACAAATTCAAATTTAAAAAAGCCAAATTCAAAACACCGCAACGTATTTCACATTTACTATACCTTTTCTCTATCAAATGAAAATGTAGTCTGATTTTCAATACATCACATTTTTTACTACTACGGAATAGGAGGTTACAGAGCGTCATTTATCTTAAATGTCGAAAAGTTTAAGAAAATTTGATGATAAAAAATGCATTTGATCGGATACATATTCAAATAAAAAAAGTTTTAAAAATCCAAATTCAAAACACCACAGCGCGCTTCACATTTAACATGCCCATGCTTTATTTTATGAGAATCTAATATTTTAAAACATTTACAGATACACCATATCTTATCTCGATTAATTCTGAACGATTTACTAAGTATTGCATTTAATACATTTTAAAAGGCACGGTCTTGGACCGATATTATTTTTTTAATTTTCCATGTTTTCTAATATTTCCAGTGGCCTTTACCCCCCCCCCCCAAAAAAAAAAAAAATCATACTTTTAAGGAAGGGTGATATATGAATTGCGCTGTGTTTTGATCTCTGATATAAAGTATGAATAAGTCACAAATGTAAATATAAGTAATAAGGTACTATCATTTTTTTTAGTTTTATTGGGATGTAAAACGGCTTGGCACGTGATCAAATCTTCCTAAATTGTCTCTCTTTACAGGAAACAATACGTTAAACTGCGTATCTCGGATTTACTTCAGTATTTAAATAATTACAGGAATGTGTTGTACAGCTATAAATTAATAATTATTATATCTGTTCTATATTTTCTCTAATTATGCAAGTGCCAGTATGATAGAAACCGGTGATTTTAGGACTGAACAAATTAAAAATTATCGCTCTTTCCAGCACCTAAAGCCGTCTTTCTTAGAAGTACCTCAGCATAGTTATTGAAAATCAAATTGATGAAATATAAATGGATTATCTCTGTGATTCCTTTTATTTAATTTTACACGAGACGCTATGTTAGACACCGGGGTTTCTTCAGCTGATCTGTCTGGGATGTACTTCTCCACCCCGGACAGAGATAACGACGAGTGTAGCTGTAACTGTGCTGCTGTCTACAGAGGAGGCTGGTGGTTCAATGATTGTCACCACGCCTTCCTTATATAACGGTCAGTGGTCTCCGGCATTGTGGAACTACCCTTGGAATCCTACAGTAAAGAGTGGGACATCAGTGAAGGAGACAACCATGATGATCAGACGTCACTAGGTAAACCTCATTAAATCATAATTACCAGTTTTTTGTATTTCCGTAGAAAAATTCCAGTGGTATGAAGATATTTTTCAAAAAAAAAATATGCTATTATTTCCATAACACATTAATTAATTTTTTTTTTACAGAGGAAAGATCATCCATCAAAGGATTTTAAAAAAAATCTTTATCGCAGTGTTCTTTTTTTAAATAATGTTTAAGACCATGGCCAAGTGGCAAACTTGTTAACATATATTTTTGTCGGTAAAAGAAGGGGGATTGAACAATTCTTTAAAGCAATAAATTATTGTATTTTTTTCTACTGAATGTATTTAGTAAAAGATGTAATTTATAATTTGAATTTAGAAAAAGTTTGTTTTTATTTACAAACACTGATAAATGAAGATGCCTGGACGAAGAATTTGGATTGTTATTGATTTATTGTTAAACCTATTACAGTGGAAACTTTTAATCCGACACATGGGCAATACGCTGTACTGTGTGTCCGCCATTTATTTTCATTTCTAAAGATATTTATTTTAAAAAGATATTAGGTATATTTAATGTTCATGTTTTTCAGTACAGTGCGTCTAAGATAATGCTTCTTTATACACATACATCTATCTTTTTCCATCCATGCGGTACTTTGAATAGATGGGCATTAATTATCCATTTATTCATTCATCTACTATACAAAAACCGCTTAAATGGATGTTAGTATTTTTTTTTTTATATCATGGAGAAAATAAGCTAGATAGTTGACCTCAGAAGTACTGACTATTTCTTTCTACAAACCTAATTATACCTAAATATATTTAATAGCTTGAATTTTACGTGTGTTAAGACACGTAATGATACTTTATTCACAGTGATACTAGTGTATTAGCTTAAATTTTTTAAAAATCACATTTTCTGAAAATCAATTTCTTTTATTACAGGTAATCATTTAAAAAAAGAACAAAATTTAAAATTTTCTGCTCTTGAATGCACAAGATACGTCATCGAAGACTAATATCGATACTGTTCTTTTGGGTATATTTTATTTCAATACACTAAAACACAGAACGGGGGTAAAAAAAAAAGGCACAATGCATAATATGCATTTTATTCTGACGCATAAATGTTCAATGGCGTGCAAGACAAAAACATACGCGAAAATCAAAAACTAAAATCATTTAGATTAATTGTTACGCACGTGACGGGTACAGATAATTGAAGTATTCTTAATAATTAATCAAATTTTCAAAACAAGACAAGGAGTTAGAAAAAGTAAAATATAAGCTCTGATTCATTATTTTTTTTAAATATGCTGTCTCGCATATCTGCTACGATTTGCGTAAAGAAATTTTCGTTATGCGCACTGCCGCATTACTCAATATATCTGCAAATACCTTTGCCATTATGAACTACATCTGTTTAAAAAAAATGACTTAATGCTTAAATAATGAACAATCACCATTTTGTGTGTTAAGACAAGTCATTTATATAATGCTAATGTACATATATCACAAACAACAACTTGGAACTTATATTCAAATAAATAGGAAATTTTTTTGGAGAGCTAATTATAAAAAGTCAAGATGTGTTTCTGGAACAAAGGTGTTCTCGTATTGCAGCTTATGATGGATGTTGTCGTTTGCAGGTCAAACCCCAAGGTCAAGAGAAAATTATTTTTGGTACCAAAAAAGTCCTCATAATGAGTCCACCTTTTAAAAATGAAAAAACAATAAAAGCAGCAACAGTTAAATAATTATTACCAAAGTTGGAGATTTTCAAAAGTAGATCAAACTGGACAAGGTCAAGGAGTCAATATCAATGATGCCCAAGGGAATTTCAGAACTCAGGTAAAATATAAGTCACAAAATCAACCATTCAAAAGTTCTGACCAAAGTTGTTTTTTGGGTTTTTTTTGTTTTTTGTTTTTTTCAAAAGAAGGCAAGTCTGGGGTCCATGTAAAAAGATAAAATGTTGGTATTCAAGAGAAGCTCTTACCACAAGAAATAAATCGGTAAAATAGTAAACACCTAGCACTTTCCATTCAGGAGCTACGGTCAAAATTAGAGAACTAGGTCGAATGAATAAGTTCAAGGTCAAAGGTCATCGCTGCTGGTACTCAATAGAATGTCTTGTCAAAATAATGATCTTGAGGAGCATGATATCACTTGACTTAACCGTAAGATTGTTATGGTTAAGATTAAAATTTTAAAAACTTCCTCGAAAGTGAGTCAAACACAAATATCAAAGTAAAAATGTCAAAAATACGTGTACCCAAGAAAGGTTCTAACACATAGAATACACCAGTAAAATATTATAGCCATAGCTCATATGACTAAGGTTTAAATTCGGGGACGTTTACCAAAATTGTGTCAAAATTGTTCCAAAATGAAGGTCAATATGTCAAAAAATATTTAAACCAAGGCATGGTCTGTGTTCAGTTTGTAATTAGCTCTCTATCTTATTCAATTATTAGACAAATATTTTAAATTAAAGCCTACAGTTCAGACTTAGTTTTGATTACTGTGACATTTTTACCTTGCATGATATTTTCCATTTAAGTTAGCTTTAGGATTTTCTAACCTGTTTTTTTTCTAAACTATTTTGAAATTTTATATATATAAAATGTATCTTTCTAATACAACATCAAGATAAATTAAATGTTTTTAACTTCTATCATTTGTTGGATTTTTTTTACATACGAAATAAGCTTCATATTCTTTGATAATGTTTTTGACTTCCTTCATCTTATTAATTTTTATGTACATACATAAAGAGCTATATGTTCTTTGACAATGTGATTTAGACGCGATTTACCAGTTAATCGGCCAAAACGTTTTTCGGTTAACCGACTAGCGAATCTACATTTGATTGATATCCCTAAAAAATAAATATTTATACATTTAAATTGCATATTTTTCATAGCGCACTTCATGAAATATACCTATGTGGCAAGTACGAGTGATTCATACACCAATATCTAACACAAAACTTTTCTTAATTCAACTGAAAATTGATGTCTTCTGGAAGTTCTGCAACTTTTTCAGAAATTACGGGAAAATGCACAAGAAGCATTTATCTCTTTACTACTTACTGAACTGTTATGCTGCATAAACTTAATGTTCACGTCATCGAAATATAACGTTACCATTTCCCCGCAAGCACTTAAGTGTGCGATACAAGATAGGAAATGGCATATGCTTTAAAATGCGTGATTGCAGAGAAGAGGGTTGAGTATATTAGTATATTAGTCCTTCGAAAACAATGGAATGAGAGAAGATGCTATACACCTATGACTCAATATTAACGTACAACGTGAAGAAATTATATATCTCTATCGGCAGCTTGTGACAGGCGGAGGTTGTTGACAATAACCTACTTTCACTGAACTCACAAAATATTTTTTTTCAGAAAAAATGATGTAGACAAACTTGATCGCCTTTTGATATCCTTCGTCATTATATTGTCACAGGTGCAATGTTTGGATCTTCCTCGGTAAACATATTACTAAGGACGCAACAGTTTTCATTTACAGTATTTTCCTTAAATATGTCCGACGATTATATTCATGCATACTTATAGGGAGACATTTATAGAATTATAATTTATGGTTACATATAATAGCTATTATACGCAATGAATGCTCTAAATTTACCGCGATTACAAGTTAAATTATCTCCAATGTGTTTTTAGTGCTTAAACATTACCTACAATTCACTTACAATCTGTTTGTGGGTCCTAATTTTATACTGTTAAAAAAGGTAGGAAATCCTACAAATACCAGAATCAAATAAAATTTACACTACTGAAGAGTTATTTCTTTTTTCTAATTAATTTTTGTTACTCATTTGTCTTGTAAATGTGGTATAAAAAAATTCAATCTCTTTTAATTTCCTAATGCCTGATTAATACCCATCATTAGTTTGAAGTTTGAAAGTACAGCATAAGTAACCAGGGTTCTCCACATTTGAAAATTTAACCATGGAGAAAGCTACGTGAAGACAAAATGTGACCGAAAACACGAATGCGCGTTAGACTTCCTAATCTTCATTAACAATGACTGGTTTTACAATTTGTAAACTTTACCATTGCAACACAAAACGATGGAATAACTAACTCTGTTTAAAGTTAAAAAAATAAGAATTAAAATTGAAAAGGATTTATCCTGTATTTTACCTCACAAATGTACCAGAATTTGCCTAAAACTGTAGAAATCTTCCGAAGGAATTAAAAAAAAATTATTGATACATTAACCAGGGCAATATTATTCAGAAATTAATAATTGTAAGAATTGTTGTAGCCTGTTGTATGAAATGTTTTGTTTAAATATGATTAAAACTGATGAATGGGTAGTATTTTTTTAAGTAAACACAAAAAGGAACAATTGGATAAGTGTCCTTTTTTTCTAAGCATTCTCTTTTTCTAGATAATGCGTTTTTCACCAAGTTTTTTTTTACTTCTCCACGTGCCCCAGTGCTAAAAATAGCGCCTCGCGACGTCTCATAACAACGGGAAGTAACTCTAAAAATAAGACGGCGATTGACACTTAGGTCCTATGCACATTTTATCGAAAACGATAATAAAGTTAAAGCTTATAAACATAGCATGGGAAATTGATTAAATACAGAGGAATATGAATTTTTTACAGAGTATTTTTGGGCTAATA
>NW_026922810.1:0-20623 GCF_032062105.1 Saccostrea cuccullata | reverse complement strand
CAACTTAACTTTGTACGCAAATCCCGAAATCAATACTGACCCCGAAAATTCCCACACAATATAAGGAATACATAATTATCTTGCTTCAGAATAAATATAGTCTTTGCCTGTAGTTCATGAAAGCTTTATACTTTGAAGTCTTGTAAATGCTTCAGTGTAAAATTAATGTGTTAATTGATTGAATATTTCAGTTGCTCCTTTGACGAGAATTTCTAATGGATAAACTCAAAATCAAGTAAAGATTTGGGTTTTTTCCTTGTAGAAAATTGAATGTTTGATTCACACCTCGTGGCTATCTCATAGCAAATTAACTCCATTACTGATAACACAATGATTCAATTCGCTGCAAAATTTAATAAAACTTGATAAATATGCCTTTTACGTATAAAATTTGACAAATTGCTGATATCTCGACCGGTTTTTTTTCAACCAGTTTTACGTAGATTATCTCTTACACACGCCCGAAATGTCAAATAAAGATTTCACAGGTAGCCACAACAATAACAATTAGAGTTATGTTAAAAATGTATACTTTAAGGTGGTTCTCTATACAGAAATCAGTACATGACTTCCTCTCGAGAAGCGAGTCTGCTATTTAACGTCGAACTTTAAGGTGGTTCCCTATACAGAATTCATTGCAGGACTTCCTCTCAAGAGGTATGCCAGGTAACATAATTTTACCTTGAGTTGGTTCCCTTTACAACTTCCTCTGACGAGGTTAATATGTCATTATACCACAAGGTGGTTCCCTATACTATTTTCGGTACACGACTTCTTCTCAAGAGGCACGTCTGGTACCGTAATTCAACCTTAAGGTGGTTTTCTATACAGATATCAGTACACGGCTTCCTCTCTAGGGGGAGGGGGGCTCTGGTACCGAAATTCAACCTTAAGGTGTTTTTTTATACAGATATCAGTACATGACTTCCTCTGGGCCTCTGGTACCATAATTCAACCTTAAGGTGTTTTTTTTTATACAGATATTGGTACATATGTACATGACTTCCTCTTCTGGTACATGTACCTTCATAAAAGAATCTAACCTTAACCTGTGATGAATTTTGAATGACAGGAAAAATCACTCTTTATGCTTTTATCAAGAGGACACAAATATGTTTCATAGTGAAAACTGCCAAATTATATATTGAGAGATAATATTCTTTTAATATTGTATTAGGCATCACTTTATCTGTCGTTGGCCTGCCTTGATTTAAAAAATTGATCCTGCTTAGAGCAAGCTCTTGCATAGCGAATAAGTTGAAGTCGGGAGACATCAATTCTATATGCAGGGGAAAGTGTAAAATTACTTCATAAATATGAAAAGTTGACGATAGAAAAGCTAAATTCATCTCTTTTTTTTCATGCAGTTTAGCTCTAAGTTGGCTTTTTGCGCTTTTAGTAAGTAAACCAGACAATTATTAAGCAGATGTGACATACTCAACGGCGTCCTTAATTTCAAGTTTACTGGGATATGTCGAATCGACATATAAATTGAAATACACATATAACCATTGTTAATTTATAAAACATCTATATGTATATACATGCATCTGAATGTAGAGTTAAGGATAGCGTTTACTCAGGATTCAGAAAACAGAAAGGAAATTTTATAAAGTATAATATGTTAAATCAAAAAAAGTTTTAACTCAATATCAATTTAAAATAATAATATTTCATTACATGAAGAAAATATACAGGAATAAAAGTCAACGTAGTTTAATGCAGAAGATATTCTGTCTAAATTTTTAATTTTTCATTTTTGTCAAAATCTTTCATTTCTTGTAATATTATCCACAATACAAAGGTTACATGTATTTTTAGACATCATTTTGCAGATCTAAATTATCCCAAATAATTGAATGCTATGAAATAAAGAAATTCAAAAATATGAACAAAAACCAGACAACATATCACAATAATTTGATTGACCCAATATAATGTTAATACCATGAGAGTAAGGGCAACATAAGTACACTGAGGCTATATATAATTTGGAGTTCTTATCATTCAGATTTTTGTAATATTCGATCAAAAATGGGGAAAAAATATAAATATGACAGAGGAAATTCGGACAGTAATAATTATCAAATTTATGACCCAAACTCTAATTGTTTCTTTATATGAAGCAACGCTGCTCCAATGCTATAATATTTCATTATTTAAAGAGTTTTGTTGCTTGTAATACTTTGTGAGTGAAGAAAAAATTGAGGTATTTCCCGAGAAATACTCAGGGGTCACTAGCATGAAAAGTAGGTCATTGACCTAGTTATTTGAAATTGAAATTTAACGCAAGAATTATAGGTGTGCAATGTGAAATAGGTGGATTTTCGTTCTTCTCAGTAGAATTTTTAGTCATCTGAGTAAAGGTATGAATTATAAAGTTCACTGTATACATGCATCTGAATGTAGAGGTAAAGTTCATTGCAAGTGATTTCTTCTTCCCATGTGAAAGGGGTAGTTAACGAACAATACGAGTAATGGATTTAAACAAAAATATTAAGGTCAAGATCTAGTAAATGTCTTTAGACTAACATTTTGGTGCTAGATCCATTATGACGTCATAATCATTTTCAACTTTCTTTTTTCCGTATTTTACGGCTCTAACAGAATTACAGAATAACAGAATAAAGTATTTTCTGGAATTCAATTTGAAATTACATGAAAAGTAGTCCCGACATCGATACCTATATTAAATTTGACACTATATTAAAGAAGAGGCCATGAACATACGAATTACTGTTTTCTGAAAGACTGTAGGCAATCTGATTACATTTTCTTTGTCTGATATGGAAAAAACTCCCATATTCATCACTGCTTTTCTTCATTTTTTATTGGAAATGACAGTTTAAAATATGATTTTTCATCTTGTTTACCTTCAATTTATGTCCCGAAACACCTTATTTGACTTTACTTAATAGAAGCTTAAGATATAAATTATCATTGAAGAAATTTGTTTCTTAATTTTGATAAATCTGTTGGCACCTTTCATTTACTAGATCTTGACCTTAACAGTACAAATATCTGAAGAGAGCATAAAACACCGATTCCTGGAAATTCTAGAGAAAGGATCAGATGCATAGGATGAGTAGGCACACCCTGTCGACTGGTCACACCCGCCGTGAGTCCTATATATTGACCTGTAGGCAGAACTTTCCGTAGTCACTTCAGAAAAAATAACCAACAATTGCTATGACACAATTAAGCCCAAATCCTACCCAAAGGTAGGTTATAGTTGCTAACAAGGTCATTATAATGAGCAAAAAACGTTCGTTATGCCGCCTTTAATCGACGTTGTTGATATCCTTGACAAACAAGTTGATAAAACAAGAATTTCAACAGTCTCGTATAAAGTCATCATTTCGTAAGTTCTATGGTCAATACAATGACCTTGGCTGTAAATACAATTTATCATAGAAACAAGTGCTCACTGACGTTTTCCATACTGATTGTTAGTCCATTATTTATACACTGAATCGACGACGTTTTTTTTTCGTTATTTCCGGATCATGACAAGGAGTTCACGGCGGGTGTGACCGGTGGATGCTCCTTCCTCCATGGCACTTGATCCCATTTCTGATGTTTTGGAGATCCGTGTTTGCCCTGCTCCTATTTTGTTAATGTTTTATGGACTTTTGATCTTGAATACTGTTCGTTATCTCCATTTGTTTCATCCTTGTAACAGTAACTTATCAATGAGTAGCATGCCTCACTTTTGAAAATTTTCAAAACAAGTTTTTGAGAAGCAAGTAAATTTTAAGATACATAAACACCATGATGTATAATCTCTATTGTCATACGTATACAATTTAGTTGTTAATTGGCCTTTATATCTTATATATGAAACAAATCTGGCAGACTATTTGGTGTCTTCCATTTCAAGATCACTGGGATATACCCGAATCGGTATAGGAATGAAAATAATTATTGTAAATTTATAACACATCGTCTAAATCCTGAATGTCGAGTTGAAGGCCATGTGCAGCTAGTGTATTCCTCTTCTCATGTAGACATTTGGAATAAATTCTGCTTCATACGATTTCAAGATGAGGTCAGTTGATACAGGAGCATAGAAAAATACACGATTTACCCCCAGTCCCCAACCCAAAGCTTGGACTAACATATCTACGGCAGAGAAGAAGAAACTTCAGGAGTACTGTACAACAGTATATTCCAGAACTGGTGTAAATCAGATGTGGATACTTAAAACTTCAAAGGAACTTTTTAAAGAATTTAAATCACAGAACTTAATTAAACAAAATCCCAAAGACCAAAACGTACGATTTTCAACACTTTATACAGCAATTCCTCACGATAAATGAAGGTCCAGGATTTCGGCATTTAAACAGATGTTTTTTCCAATAAAAATTGAACTCGTAAATAGTCTTACCTTGTATTTAGTCATTTGCAAATTGATTTAGTTAAAACATTCAGATTTTACATACATGTACTCTGAAATTGATCTTAAAAGACACTTGAGTTTCTGATTGACAATATATATGTAAGTTTTTAAATTTTAAAGAACAAATGCAAACAATTGATAATTTCGTTAATTCATGTTAATGATGCTTATTTCAGTTCGATGTTGCGTAAATATCATGTAAGTATCTCCGTTTTTTAGCAAAGTCCTTTATTTGTATCCTAAAATGAAGAATTTACACAAAATTTATACATGAGAAGAAAACATTCGCCTTGCCTTCAACTCATACTTTACTGTTGGATACAATGTACCCCTTATAAATTTACCCATCTGCTGCCACACCTACTGCCTAGATTTTTCAAACCGTTGAAATTACTTGGGGGGGGGGGCATTTTTTAGTTGGAAAAGACAAAAATGTGTTCAATGGGATTCAGCCTTATGATAGAAGGGCCTTCACACAAGTTTTGGTCAATATACAGTATATCACGTAAGGACACCGCTTTAAATATTCAATTTCATTTATTAGACTGTCACAAGCATTTGATTTCTTTTTCATACGATATGATTTTCATAAAATTCTTTTGTTTTCATGTTTCTAAGATCACAAGAAATTTAACTGTCTTTAAATCTGATTGACTCAAAATTTTGGCCTCAGACGAAGAACAAAGCCACTTCCGGTTTGGTTAAATTTTGTAATTTCATTGTGATAAATTGGCATGGAAAAGACTCACAAGCCTATCAAAAAAGTGTTTAAATAGGTTTTGAAAACTGGTTGCTTTTTACATAATATCACCAAAAAAAACTGATAAAAGTTAGTAAAACGTGGTGCAAAGATGGTCCAGATATCAATATGTAACGGAAAATGATCATTTTGCCAATGTTTTGTGTTTTCAGAAACCGGTTTTAAAATTCATAATGATACAAAAAATTACAAATATAACAGTCACAAAGTACGGTTTATTGAAATATATTGGTTTTCATCAAAAATATTTATGCTGTGTGCAACATGAATATCTGAAAATGTCTACCATTTAAAAAAGTAGTTTTTAAATAAATAATATTTAAAAGTGATCACTTGCATTTTGTTAATATATGTATTTTTTGGCATAAGACTTCCTACAATATGTTATATTCCTATGGTTCCAATAGCGCCCCGTTATCAGCAGTCCTTTATTTGTATCCATATAAAACAGAATTTATTCAAAGACTTATACATGAGAAGAAAACACTCGCCGTTGCCTTCAACTCGGTATTTAGATTTATCAACTACTTTTTATTAAGCGGTTAGCTAGCTAACCGCTTTATGGATTTTATAAAAACTTGAAACTTCCATGGCGCTATGATGACAACGCTTTATCGCACGTATTTTTCTGCAACCAAAACCGGAAACTTCCACAAGGCGCTACCTATCGACAACGGTAAAGCAAAGCGCTTCCTTGATTTGTATACTGTTGGCATGTGGTGAAAGATTGACAATATGCTGTGTACGAAGAGTGGCTATTATAACAATTATATCGAATTGCTTATGTATTTACCAAAGCATGGACAATACTCGTTATCTAACTTCAAAGAACTGAAATTTTGTCCTTATTACATGTACATGATTTTATAGCAACTGTTAGTTTATTTTTGAAAGTTGAAATAAATTATACAGCAGGTTGAAGGTTATTACATGCAAAAACATCAGCAAATCTCTAGATCGAGTTTAATTTTCCTTGCCAAAGTATTAAGAAACACCATTTACATGTATTAAGTCAAGTCATACCTGAAAAACGTTTTTATAAAAACATTGATACATTGCAAGTTTTACATTTTTTGTAATTTTTATGGAAACAATAAAATAAAAAACGTTTGTTTTCTTCTCTGTCTAATAAACAGTTTTAAAAGCTCAGCTCCCAGGCACTTTGAAATAATTTATTACATGTACAAACGATCATAAGGGATCACTTACTTTTAGTTTTGAAAAAAATAATGGGGCACTTTTTTAGTAAAATTAATTTTGAAAAAAAAATGGATAAATATATATTAATTTTAATCGGCATTGTGACCCTCTTCTAAAAATCAACCGATATTATTATTCACAGAAGAATGAGGTATGAAAAATCTTGGCAATTAGAAAAAAAATTAAAATTTATACTTAATGTTCATTTATAAGTTTTGAAAATTTGATTAATTCCTAGGGAACGTATTATTAGCTGTGAAAATACTTTTTAAATTTGAATTTGTCCAATTCGTTCATTATTTTGAGCATTTGAGAAGAATTAAATAAGATACAGGTGTTTAGAGGCACATGGATAGAAAAGAAATCAGTGTATATTGTTTAACCGACATATTGAAGAAAGTGACACTGATAACTTCTTAAGTTACACTGACTTTAAGTGTAGATTTGAATTTTTAAATACTAGTGTTTTTTTATTAGACAACTTTCCTTTTCACATGTTTTATTTGAGAGCAATATTGCATGAAGAGTATAAGGCAAATACACATTATATGTCCTATCTATATGAAGACTTCTTTTAAATGATTCTCATATACCATTTACTTGATTCGAACATTTACTTGTTTGAAAAGTCAATAAAGTACATTTCATAAAGCTTGATAATCTTGTTTACTCGCCAGTCTTCCCGTACAAGTAGTAGTTCATAATATTACTAAACGGAAGCACAGTATCTGTATAAAAATACAGAATGATCGATTTAAGAAGAAAAGCTGACTCCTGAAAGTTCAAGAGGTAGGTTGCGTTGCCTAGAAGAAGTAAGCATCCCTCGTTGACAGGTTACACCCGCAGTGAGCCTACACATCTGGAGCTCTCTGATATCAATTCATTTACAAAGTCTCTGCTCAGTCATCCTTTTTTCTCTGACTAGCCAGCTGTAGATCTACACTACTCCAAATTCATTATTCTAAAGAATTTAATTTGTCATTTTTTTAGTTTTTTGCTATATTAGGCTTTACAATTACCTAACTTCAATAGAGCATGAAAGACAATAAATTTTCAACATCAACATAATTGTTTTCATCCAGAGAACGATAGGATGCCACCAAGAGAGAACTTTTAAAAATGCACTTCCTGTCTTTCAAACTGAAGAAATCTCATGTTTAAATTTTGAAACATGCATTTTAATCTAATTAAAATTAATTTAAATGTTCCAAATCCGCTACTGCTTCTCAAACATCTAACATCCCATTCGGGGTCACATCAGTGCGACCTTTCGATTTATGAATACATGTACTAGTAAACACAAAAACTTTGGTCATCTAGATTCAAGCCTCGGTAAACAATTCTCAAATTAATTCCACGGCTACATATCATCATTATTGATACTGTCTTACGTTGAATTAAAGTAATTCTGGAATCAATTTCATGTATAGTCTGTAGTCTGGCATCTGCACGTGAATAATGCAAACGAAAGAGCACAAACTATACAAGATACCCTCACGTCATACATAACACAGCTTATGCAAAGCATATTTTGTTTACTACAAAACTCCTCGGCTGTTTTGGTTCGGTGGTGAAAACAAGAAACCCATCTGATCTATAAGCCAAGATTTCGGAGGAACCGTTTTCTTTGGCTAATCGAAGATTCACTCTTACATGACCCCAAATATGATGTTGTTAGATGTTTGAGAAGCAGTAGCGGATTCGGAACATTTAATTTTAATTAGATTGCATCCATCTGTGACATCAGTTTGGAAGTTATTGGTTTTACTATTAAGTAAAGTATTACAAAAACAGAATGCCTGTTATTTTTTCTCTGATAACATTGGACAAAGATATGCATACTTAAATATCATCATTTCATGCACTTTTTTCGGTACGTATTAGATGAAAGCATGCTAACCGCTTTTCAGTACTTTCAGTACTTTGATTATAAGTTTGCAATAGGATTCCACCGAGTCTGACAAAGCTTGCTTACTTGGATTTTTTTATTTGGAAAAGACATTAGGTAATGTAACAGAAGAGCCTTATGATAGAAGGGCCATTCAATAAGTTATGCAATTAATATACAGTATATCCTAATAAATGTAGAAATATCTAATTTCATTTCTGTAGAAGTATTTGATTTTATTTCTTCACAGTTAAAAAGTTTTGTTATAGAGCTACAATCACAAGAAATATCCCTTGTTTTTCCGATTATCCTCGCAAGGAAATTAAATTTTAAAGTAATTATGGTCAGTGCATTGAAAACTCTGCCAAGAAGATGAAAATATGAGAGCGTATGAGAAAACTGCTTTTTACATAAATCACCGAAGAACTCATATTGAAGATATGGTTTTTATATGTGGGAAAATGATCTTGAATGTTGTATAGTTTTCAGATGGATTCAAACATTCAAAAGATAAAAAGGGAAGTTCAAATATAACAGTCAGACTGGTAGATTGAAATATGGGGTAATACCAAAAATATTGATGCTGTGTGCAACATGATATCTGAAAATGCTAGATTTACACTGAAAGACATTGTTAAGATGCTTAACATTTCATATCATTGCATTTAATAGAATTTTGGCAAAGGAAAAAATATACATGTAATTATATTTCCAGATAGGTGCCCTATTTTCTTACAAATGCCTTAATTAGAGAAAAACACGTTAAATGTGCCAGCGGTCTATTTGAAAAACAAATGCTTTTACAAAGTAGAAGATTTTATAAACTTGCTTGATGGATGATGAAACACGTGCAATTTTTAAGGAAACAAATAAAATCAATAAAAATAATGTTGGAATCGGAGAAAAAAGCGTCTTTTTATATCATGTTATCATTATCCTGTTGTTTGGACTATAAAATTTTGCACTGCAATGTCTGAGGGCTGGTATCGTTATCTTACTCTTAGCGAAATTTATCAGGTTTCATTTCATGATTTTTGTTGTAAAATTTTAAAGTAAATAAATTAAAGGAGGGAATCGAATGAATGGATTTTGGAATGCATCTTGCAGTACAAGGAAAGATAACTCCAGAGAGTAGTGAACGAGAAAAGTATTAGTTATTTTAAAATTGATATTAAAATATTAGAAATTAAAGATCAAAATAAAATAAAAATTGCCTATATTCTTTATAAACCTTTGCAGGGCACTTTGAAAAAAATGTGCAAACTTCAATTTACACTTTATAAGAGAAGGACTTTTTTTATAATCTGAACATTCAAATTAAATTTGCATTTTTCCCCGAAACTCTGATATATCTGCTTCATATTTTAATAGAAAAAGACGTTTATGGTATTCTAGCAAACAAAAATTTATTATAAACGTGATGAAATTAACTTTTCAATCGTCAACTTCCCTTACCGATGCAGCAATACTTGCATACCTTCATCACCTGCATACGGAGTTTATATATCTCAGTTGATTCGATACAAAAGAGCATGTTATACTTATGAACAATTTCTAAAACGAGGTAAGTTTTGGGCAAACAAGATGATGAAATCGTTTTATCAACAGTCTCATTTTAAGTCATCATTTTGTAAGTTCTATTATGGCAGATATATTGAGCTTGTCAACGAATACAGTCTATCATTGAATCAAATGCTGACTGATATTTTTCATACTAATTGTTCGTCCATTATTTACAAAGTGAACTGTCGCCGATATTTCTTGTATTTCCTGATCATTACAATAAGCACACGGCGGATGTGACCGGTCGGCAGGGGATGCTCACTCCTCTATGACACCTGATTCCATTTCCATGACGGATTTTTTTGTAGGTCCGTGTTTGCTCTGCTCACGGTTTGAATAGTTTGTATGATGTTCTTTTGAGCTTGAATACTATTAGTTATCGCCATATATTTCATTTGAAGTAAATATCAGAAAATATAATTGATGTTTCATTTATGATTTCAACTTTTTTAAAATACTTTTTTTTAAATTTTCAAAGCATAACATATTATATTTACATTCTTTAATTTTTTTTCTCTTCATAATTGTTTATTTCGGCTATCTTTAAGGTGAATTTAGTGCCCTTCAAAAGTGGTGTGCTTTATATAGACGTAAGAGCCGGTTGTGACGTTTGTGACGTTGCAAGTTAAATAACGCAATAAGAATATTGCGAGGAAAAAAGTGACAAATTAATTTTAAACGCACATTTGTTGTATTTTTACGTTAATTTAACAGGGTTAATTTTTTTATTATTAAGTTGTGTCAAAACTATGTACTTTTTATTGTCCTGGAGTATTGCAAATGCATATAGTTCCTACTGTGTATTCTAACGCGCAGTGACAAGGTTTCGCGTGTGTTATTTAAGCATTGAATTCATATTTTGGGATGTCTTCGGTCCTTTAACACACTTGGCCGTGCCGACAAAGTGAATACTGCGCGTTAGCGCGGTATGATAATTTGTCGGCACAGCCAGGTGTGTTATAGGACCAAAGACATCCCGAAATATGAATTCAATGCTTACATTTACATTCTCTAATTTTTCCTTTTCATTATTGTTTATTTCGGTAATCTTTAATGTGAATTTAGCGCCCTTCAAAACTGGTGTGCTTTATAGACGTAAGAGCCGTTTGTGACGTTTGTGATGTCACAAAGTTAAATAACGCAAACGAACATTGCGAGGAAAAAAGTGACAAAATCTTAAACGCACGTTTGTTGTATTTTTACGTTAATTTAACAGGGTTATTTTATTTTATTAAATTGTGTCAAAACAATGTACATTTTGGTTTTCCTAGAGTATTGAAAATGCATATATATAATTCCTGCTCTGTGTTCTAACGGCGGTGACAAGGTTTCGCTTGTGTTAGGTCTATAGACATTTGAACGTCGTGGATTTCTAATGGATTTCGTAAAGTAAATTACACAGAATGTAAATGTAGAGATTTGAACGTCGTGGATTTCTAATGGATTTCTTATAGAAAATTACATTAAATGTAAATATACATGTATAATAAGCATTGAATTCATATTTTGGGATGTCTTCAGTCCTATAACATCTCGCCCTCCCGACTTATTATCATACGCGCGGCATTCAATTTGTCGGCACGACCAGGTGTGTTTTTGGACCGAAGACATCCAAAATATGAATTCAATGTTTAAACAACATAAATATTTTTTCATCAGTTTTTGACGTATGCATTACTGTTTTCTTCTTTTCAGATTTGATAAAAATGATTCATTTACTCTAATGAATTTTGATATGCTATTTGGTTAAAAAAATATGTCAAGGATATTACCTGTTTCAAAAATATAAGACTTTAGAACGTGTTATTTTTTCGACTATTATTCCAAATTTCTTTTTTTTTAAGCTCATGTTCTTTGACTACAAGAATTTAAAAAAATAAATTCATCAAGATTTCCAGCATCTGGAACAATTGAATATTGCAGGGAAATGAAAATTTTAGATATATTGTAGGAAATCAAGAAATCAAAAACAATACAATCAATAAAGAGAACAACGGACCCCCTGAGTACAATAGTGTTGATTTTATATTGTTAGATATAACCATACCAGTACTCAACTTTAAGTTCGAGCAAAAATAAAAATTATGACAAACATTGTGTTTACACAAACTTTCAGACTGCAAGTCTAATGGCCAAGAATTGTAACGTAAGTGAATCTTAATTACAATTATCTAAATTGCGAACAGTAAGTCGAAGAATATAACAATGAATGTACTATTGAATAATTGTCGTTTATTCAAGGTCCTAACGTCAGAAAAATGTTTAGACATAAATAAAAAGGTGGCACGAAAATCGATAAAAACAAGCTTTAAATCCTTATTTTAAGAGAATCAGCTAGAATTTCTTACATGTCTTATCATGATTGAAAAAGACTAATTCGAAGTTAGTTTCATTTTCCATACATCTTTAACACATATGTATACAGATATTTCGCAATAAACGCTCACCTGATTTTTGAATACATTATTCTATAATTCCGTACATCGTTTAATACAAACAACGCATGAAAGGCAAAAAAATGAATGGAGTTGCCTCTTTTTTGATAAAAAAAAAGAAGAAACAAGTGGTACCGTTTTAAAGGGTTCATCTAAAAAGAAGATTTGAACAACCTCAAGTAAAATGCAGAGATATTGAGTACCTGCATAAAATATGCTCAAAAATTCGATTTTATAGTTGAATCTTATATATATGAAATATATGGAGATAACGAACAGTATTCAAAATCAAAAGTTCATAAAACAATACAAAATAGGAGCAGAGCAAACACGGACCTCCAAAACATTAGAGGTGGGATCAGGTGCCATGGAGGAGTGAGCATCTCCTGCCGACCGGTCACACCCGCCGTGTGCTCTTTGTCATGACCGGGATACAAACAAAATATGTAAAAACAAATAAGGTGGGATCAGCTGCCGTGGAGGAACAAGTATTCTCTGTCGGCTGGGCACACCTGCGATGTGTTCGTTATGAAAGGGTAAACGGAAAAACCCGTAGTTTAACTGTTATTGAAAAAATAAAGACTTAAACATAAATCATTTGCTTTGCAAACAAGGTCATTGTTTTGATCGGAAAATATGCAAAAAATAGACATAGGATTGCAAAACCGTCGTAATATCAACTTATTTGTAAGCCATTCCTTTGTTTCGAGTAACCGCTGACGCAGTTAAAAGAGCGTTTTTATCATATAATCGGAAGTTATTACGTGTCGGGTTCGAATTCTAATGCGTATTCTATGGTCAGCAAATACAGTACATCATTAAGTCGAATGCCGAATGACAAAGAACTATATGCGGTATATTGCTTATCTTTGCCCCCACAAAATCAAATTTTGAAAAATTCTTGAAATATGCTTAATTTTATAAATGGTATGAGAAATATAAATTTTCAGAATATATTATAGTTTCAAAGTAGTCTATTGAGAATTTTTGTTTTTATGACGTCACAAACTAGTCCAATTTTATATTAGTTTTTAGAAAGTGGACAAAATGGACAAAATTTCAACAATTTTAGCTTTAAAATTTATAGAGTGCAAGTTTGCTCAGGAACAATATTTACATATTTCATTGATATTATCATTCTATACATTATATCAAAATATCGATCCTGATCAGACCTGCGCTCGGTGACTTTTACTCAAAATATCGACGTTATGTATACCTTTTTCTGTAGAAATTATGGAAGTTATAAATTTACGTCATTTTTTGACGTCATTTCAAATATATGACGTCATTGCTTATGAAAATATTCAGTGCTTTGAAGTCAGCAATATTCCCCTGTTTAAGAACATAATTAAATATTTCTCCATCAAAGTTTGATTTGGGGGGGGGGGGCAAATATTGGTTATTACAGAATAAAATTCTTTCACGCAAATTGTCTGTCCATTATTTACCGTACACACTGAATTTTTACAGGTGTGTCCGTCCGGTCATAAAAAGGGGTATGTGGTGGGCGTATTTGGTCGACAATAGATGTTTACTATTCAGTGGCAACTTTTAATGTTTTCAGAGGTCTTTCTTCGCTTGCTCTCCATTTGAATTGTTTTTTTTTATATTATCAGATTTCATTGAGACACAGCCTCTTGCCTTTAATCCAGTAATCACGGATGTTTTCAAGTCCACACAAATTCTGTTCTGTATTACGTCATATCTTCTGGATATACACCTGTACTTCCACGTAGACACGGGTAGCCCTACTTCTTGTAGCTTTATGGTCGGATAAATTCCGTCATCGAATTTAGGGAAATGTTCAACCCCCTCCCCCATGCAACGACGAAGAATTTACAAATTTGCCGGTTTACTTTTTTGCCCCCCCCCCCCGCTTGCCCTTGAAAAGAAAAGATTGTTACTGTCCTGATAAATATAAATAAGAAACAGATTAGTTAGATTCTAGAGCAAGTTTGTTGATAAAGGAGTACAATAATTACTCATGGGAACTCTATTAAAATGTTGGAAAACTTGGCATCCCAAGACTGCATACATGTGTATATATATTTTCAATAAGGATACGGACATCTTTTAAATATCGTGTTTAGTGCATGAGTATATTTCAAAAAAGTAATTTTGTAGATGACTGATCAAAAGAAATGGATAATTTTGGAGTTCATTCTTTATTGCCGTTGTCAATGATGTCACCCCCCCCCCCCTCCTAAAAAAAAAACAAAAAACAAAAACCAAAAAACTATAACCTGCAAGATTATTCTCTATCTTGTGAAATCGAGGAACATCATTTTTGGTTAAAATCAATTAAAACTTATTTATAATGTTATAATTTTTTTTCAAAGATTCTAATGGAAACAGAATTGATTGCGACAATTTTTCAGCCATATTACGGAAATAGGAAAAACAAAACAAATGCAACGTTGTTTGCAAATGACTTACGAATAGTTATAATGGTTAATTATGTATAACAGTACTCATTATCACGTTCTGTTAAATTTCAAAGGACTGCTACACAATGTGATGAATTTTTTCATGAATATTATAGCGGATTCCTATCGGTGTGAAACGGATGAAAATGAACCGAAAATAATGTCCATTGACTGATCTTAAAAAGTGACAAACAATTACAAATATGTACAAAGGGCATAAACAGGGACTCCTAGAAAATGAGAGAAATTATGACCAAGGGAGAGAAAACATTCCTTATCCTCTGGGAATAAAGCTTCCGTTATATCAACTTTTTGATCCTCCATAAAAAGGTAGAAAACAAAAGCCTAGCAATTATCAACAATTGATATGTATACCCCAGTCAGAAAACATAAAAGATAAAATGGGTACGTGTTTAAAAAGATGCATGAGTTTTTGATTGTTTTTATGAAGTTCTTTGAGACTTGGTCTTCCTACAATCTCTAGGAATTTTAATGGAACTTAATTGTGCCCCGTTATAAGCAGACCTATTTTTGTATGTACCTATTCTGTATTGTTTTATGGACTTTTGAGCATGAATACGGTTCTTTATCTCCATTCTTAATGTTTCATTTAACCAACCTTTCCTTGATTAATTTTGCGTATAGGTTTTTCATAATTTTCAAAGAAGACATAGATATATATGCAGGGGATTATTGCATATCATTACATAAAAAGGAAAGTCGACGATAGAAAAGTTTAAGTTACGGTTTTATCAAATATATTTTGTTCATGGACTTCAATAAAAATCATACGAATATAAAACAAATTTGTGATATTGTATTGTTTTTGTACAATGTCAAAGTGTTTTATTTAGTCAACAGAGAAATATAACTAAAAATTGTTGCTTAATAAATGATACATATGAAGATAACTTTAACAGAACTCAAGGTCAAAAAATCCATCAAACAATATAAAGCAGAGCAGAGCAAACAAGGACCTCCAAAACATCAGAGGAGGGATCAGGTGCCACAGAGGAGTGAGCATCCCCTGCCGACCAGTCACTCCCGCTGTGTACTTCTTATCATGTTCGGAAAATAACAATCTTGGTTTAAATATTGAATTGAACGACACAGCAAGAGACTTTGATATAAATTTATATAAGTTTCTAAAACTTTCTTGTGTCAAGTTATTTCAAGACTTGTTTGTGTTTCTATGAAACAGGTTTTTTTTTCATTTGTATTGAAAGATGTACTTAAAATTGAATTTGTATGGAATTAAAAGATCTCAAAATTTAAAATGAATATCAATATTCAAGTAATAAAAATAAAAAGGAAAAATCTGAGACTTATGGTTCATCCATTCGGCGATTTGCAGATTTAGGGTATAAAAGCATTTATTTTCCTTTTATTATTTAATTATTGACATTGATTTTTTTTTCCAGAAACACTATCCATTCTTCTCCCTCTGATGTTTTTACCTGAATGAATTGATAATTTTTTTTCCCAAGAAAGTTGTTTTTGAAAATTTAGTGAACACAATTTTAATTGTATTTATTTTATTGAAATCAATGCATGTTCACTAATCTTTGATATTTAACAAGGACCTCTATAATGAGCCGAGAAATATACAAGCTAATTGATTAATTAGAATAAACATCCCAGCTACATGAGAAAAAGTTCACTTTACCAGATAAATTAAAGACCTAACAATACGGTCTTTACTTTGATCAATCTTCAACATGCTTTAAACACCTGATCAGCGCTGGTTCTGTATGTAAATGAAAGGAATTATTATCAACGCTTTAATTCTTTCCTTTATATGTAAGTATCTTACTTTATCTAACAGCAAGCATTAAATCAAAGTATTTTTTTTCAATGTTTACAAAACTGTTTATTCGTAAGGACATTTTTTTCACATGAAATGTAATTAGGTGCTTGCCCTCTAGAGTCTGAAAATATAATTTTTTAAAAGATAAATATTAAAAACTTCGTGGTCATTTAAAGCACAAACCTATCATTTTAGTAGGAATAAAGAATTCCTGTGCTGTAGCTGTATGATCACTTATCAATTCGAAAGCTTTTTTATTCTACCAATCTTTTGTGCTATTCGGTCAGAAAATACACATTTTTGTTTTATAAAAACATCAATACATGGTAATATTTTAAATCAAAATAGGAAGATCTCCTTTTCAAAATAAATATAAGATATAAAAGTGAAAACAATTACAACTGCAAATATTAAATGTAAAAAAGAAGTAGAAATAAAACAGATACAAAAATGGAAAAATAAATATAATTTATTAAGTTTAAATGCTTTTAAACTTCCTACTTTTTAAAATTTGAGAACTTTTGGATTTGCAGATTTACAATTTTAAAATGTATAGCTATTATCATTAATTTTTAAACATAAAGATCCTAACAGGGAAGGGCATTTCTTTTTTATATACTTAAAGAGCTTTAAAACTGAAGAGGAAAATATGACTAAAATATTCAAAACGTAATTTCAGATATCCAGCTCACTGATTACATGTCCGCTGGTGTCTTTTATCTGAGAGCATATACAGTATTAAGTAACAGTGACTACTGGAAAACTGAAAGTCACCAATTCAATTATAAACTGAAACTGTGTTGGATTTTTTCATGAAATATTCATTCTTTTTCAATTTTCCTTGTCAATTTCCTTGTGCTAAAAATGGCTTTGGTTCTATTCCCCATAAACACAAATGATCGAACTGGATGTTTAATAATTTTAAACTAGAGGTACTGTGAGCAATGAGTTCATAAATGATACCCCCGCCTCCCATATAATTATAAAGACAAAGTCCCTGTTTTGCTCTTGAAGATTTTTTTTTCCGAAATAAGTGTCATATCAAAAAGTAAAGTAGAAGGTGCACAATGGCATCACGTAAAAAAGAATCTTTGAAAGTATCATTAAATTTTGTTTAGTGGTGTAGGAGGAGTTGCAGATCAGAGATGGGTACCCCATACCGTAACAGACAACGGACGGACGGACATGACCGAAAATATACCCTCCCGCTTTTCAAATAAAAATAATAATAAAAAATATAATAAAAATAAAAACCTAGAGGATGACTATTAAAATGAAATATAAGGTGTTTTGTAAAGTAAATCGTGATTAGATAAAATAGAAAGTAGCTGTTAAGGATAAACTTACTTAAATGAAATATAAGGAGATGAAGAAAATAGTAGTCAATCTCAAAAGTCAATACAAAATAGGAGCATTTTACACACGTTTCCAAAACATCAGAAATGGGATCAGGTGCCATGGAGAAGTGAGCATCCCTTAGCCGACCTGTCACACCCGCCGTGAGCTTTTTAAAAAGTCATCATTAAAAACCCGTCATCAGTTCAGTGTGTAAATAAAGACCTAACAATTAGTATGATTGATTGATTGATTGATTGATTGACTATATGTTGTTTAACGTCCCTCTCGAAAATTTTTCACTCATATCCAGAAGCCGCCATCGGGGTTTTCTCAGGCGCATATCTTTGCGCGCAAAACGGATTCGGTGCCTTGATGACATTTATAAAATCACTTTCATAATAATTAATGTTTTCATATAAACAAGGTTTCATCAAATTTTGCTTTATTTTAACAAGTATTGAGTGGTATTAATCTTTATTAAATTATCTAACATTAAAACATACTGTTACAAAGCAACATTCTTTTATATTGCCAATGGTATGAGAGACTATTTAGCTGAAATCAAGGACGCTTCACATATCCGGACAAACTGACTTGGAACCAACACGTCCGGATAAATGAGGCTCCACTGTAATTGAGAGTAACATATCTATATAACATCTAAAAACATGAGGCCATGAAGGCGTAAACATCCCCTCTTGACAGGTCATACATGTACCCACAAAGTGCTCGTCCAGGATTTCAAAATTCATGACTTTTGAAAAAGATCTCATTGTTCGTTATCCTGGAAATTATTTTTTTCTTTCCTAAGTAATGGCTTTGAGAATAAGTCCCACACTGTTTTCTATGTTACATATTGGACAGTCCAAGAGATGTAAATGTCAAGGATATAAATTCAAACATGATGAACAATTAAAATTTTCTCTATGTTTTATTAATGATATTGATCATAATTCCCCCTTTTACTTTTTTTAAAATTATTTGTATTGTCATTTTGTTTTTATTTCAAAGTTAACAGGTAATTTATAGGAACGAAACAATAAAAAATGGGATATACATGTATTGGAAAGGGTTAACGATGTATGATATAGAAAAATGTTTTAAATGCGTCGTAGATGTGTATAATTGTACTATGTTTATAGATACCGGTAAGACCCTTTTCCTGGTTAATTAATTTATTTGAACATTTCTTTCTACATAGCCTGGAATATGTATGTTCAGCTTTAATTAAAGCTTCGTGTGTATAACCTTTCAATATCATCGATTCTACTATAGAAGACCAGTTGAACACAGTGAATGGAAATGACAGGCCGTCTTTTTCCTGTCGTATTTCTTATTACGATAGGTAAGTTATAATAAAAAATTTCGCACCATCATTTGAATTTTAGTAAAGTTTTGTTTTTAATATTTTCTATTTTTTTTAAATATATTAAAATTAAACTAAAAATTTAATCAAATAAAAAAAAAACTACCTTAATATTAATTTTTATATTGCAAGATTGAGATTCAGGATTTATATTTGAATTTCGTCGAGTTTGATTCTTCATTTTAATATCATGCAATTTTTATTAAATGCTTTACTTTACGTTTCAAAATCTCTGAAACTGGAAATTTAATTAATAAATAAATATTCTTGGCGGGATTACATGTAGAATGATATCTCTACAGGAGAGAAAACATATTTATTCCACGACTATAGAAAATACATGTTGTAGCATTTTGTGAGTACATATACGCAGAAAAGAATTAATATAGAACTTGTAAAAAAAATTGCAATATTGATAAAAATGGATATATTGTACTTCATAATGAAGCAATTCTTTTAGATGACTGCACTTTCCTTAATAAGTAAATCAAAGATTAAATGGTTATATATCAACTAATAGATTAATTACAATAAAATAATGTCAGATTTCCCAAATATATACCAGATAATTACCGTTTTAGAACAGACAATACAAAGAAACTTTGGACAAAAAATATGAAAATAACAAATTGAGTCATGTTTTAATTAGTAAAATGAACTTTTTTTTATTTTTTCATTCAAAATGTCATATAATTTGGATTTGAAGTGAAAAATATTTGCGTAAATTAATATGAAATGTGACAGAAAGGTAGAATTTTGAACATCATGCAAGGTTTACAAATTCTAATTAGTTTAGAAATTTATTATTTGCAACATTTGCAACAAAAATATACCCAAAAATGTATCTAATCTAGGCATCTATTTTTGTATAATTTGCAGTGCCCTTAACACACAAACACATTTTTTTTTCGTTATTTTTTATTTGTCTTCGTTTCCTAATGACAAAAAATATTTAAAACAAAATATTGAGATAACAATCAACAACAGAAATCGTGGACCTCTTAAACATCAAAGGTTGGATTAGGATTGACACCTTAAGTGAGCAGTTTTAATACCTCTCTTGGATATAACTTTTTATGTGATGATCTTTTTGAGATAACCCCCCCCCCCAATTGTATTGACTTTTTAAGTAAGGAAATTTCCGGTCTTCTTTTGAATTGAATTTTTTAATGTAGAAATTAACGTTTGGGAGCATTGGTCGATGTTAAAAAATCTATAAACATGCAAATGTGTGAAGAGGGTATAAAAAAGACCCCTGAAAATTCAAGAGGTAGGCTCAGAAGCATATAAGGAGCAGCATCCCCCACGCCCCCATCACAACGAGACCTATGGATTGATAATAAGAATTAAACAATGAAATATAAGGATCAAACGAACAGTCTTCAACATTAGAAGTCTGTTAAACAATACAGTTATGGAGCAGAGCAAACACGAACCT
>NW_026922809.1:0-20939 GCF_032062105.1 Saccostrea cuccullata | reverse complement strand
ATATGAGGATTTGCGGATAAGAGATGGATACCTCAAAGCGTAACAGACGGACGGACGGACATCCCAATCACTATATACCCTCCCGCTTTTCAAGGGGAGGATATAATAATATATAATACTGCTGATTTTTTTCTGTCAGTTCGGTGATTTCCATCATCAAAAAACAATGTTTACCTAACCCTTAAGGCTTGATAAATCTTGTACTCCTTTAGATTCTGAATCATTGCATTTACCTTAAAATATAGCTATAATTGTATAATGTTATGAGATCAACATATCATCAGTTTATTCATAATAAGCTCAGGTGAGCATTTTGGCCAATATGCTTCTTTATCCAATTTTTTTTTTTGCCCCCTAAAAATTTTAGCTTTAATCTACAGGGGTCATTTTTCTACGGGGGTCATTTTTCTTCACGTGGGTTCTGCAAATTTTTAGGGAAGTGACACTTTTTCTACGGGCAAAAGGGTCATTTTTCTACGTCGAATAATGACCGGGGGTCATTTTTCGCTGTCGAAAAATGACCCCCGGTCATTATTCGATGGGGGTCATTATTCGTCTTTACACCGGCTCAGTTTACAACGGACTAGGGTCTTAATTCAACACCTTTGGTCTCACTATTCAACGTTGAAAAATGACCCCCGGGTCAATTTTCAACCCGGGTCAAAATTCAACGTTACACCGGTCATAAGTGCTAAGACTTGTTTTCATGTTTTCAGTTTTCTTTTTTTTTGTGTTGTATCACCGTGGTAAAAGTTCATAAGGTACTGTATGAAAAGTACATTTAGTAGTCTTAAGAACGCGGTTGCTTGGGAAATGATTCTATTTATTTTAATTATCATCTCAACTCAAGCTTAAATGCCTCTTTTTGCCATACTATCATTTTCATTACACTTGTCATCTAGTAGATCTTTTCATTACAAAGGGATTTAAAGTATCAATCATGAATACATTTACCATATATTAGAACCTTTAAATGGTCTGCTAATTTTTAAAAAGGTCCCCTGTGGATTCAAAGGTGCAAAAGAAAATATTTTAAACACACATGTTATTTATAAAAGATGATATACATGACGGAAAAGGAATTAAAGTTCCTTTTTTCTATCAGACGGGAGTACCTTAACATTGTTAATATTGATAATTGAATGATTTACATTTAAATATGAAAGGCAAAGTCATTCAGTACAATTTCTAAAACATTTAAATTCATTTTAGTACATGTATAACACAGAAAAGATAAAAAAAAAATTAAAAGGCATGCCTATAAAATTTTAAGACAGTGTTTTTATTTGCTATAAAGCTATTTATTATGACCATTTTGACATAGAACAATAAGGATAAGAACGCGGGAACAAAAATAACAATTGCAAAATGTTATTGTCGTTATAAATATAAGGAATAAATTATTTCTTCTGAATTGGAAACATTGGATGTCTTTCACATATTAATCCTCTGTACAAATCAAAACATTATGAAGTATATAACAGGAAAAAACGGTTGTTATCAAAAGAGATAAAATATACATACGAGACTAGATGAAGTATTCTTGCTTTGGTTTCTTACGATTTTGGTGTCATTAAAAGGTTATATTTACTACTTTCACGAAACTGATATTTCTTATTTGATTTTAAGTGTATTCAGAAGTTAATTTTGAAGGTGTGACTTTGATCTGCTTGGGTGGATTTGTGAGCTTGATTACTGTTCGTTATCTACATACGCAGTATTTCATTTATGAATTTTTATTAAATATGTTATTTTTGCTAGATCATTGTGCGTAGAGTGCTTTACACATATTCAGATCATTATACCCGCACTTTCTAAAGAAAGTTCGGGTATATTGTTGTTACTCATGTCCGTCCGTCCGTCTGTCACACTTTTCTTCCCTGAACTCCTCCTACATTTTAAACAGTAGCTTAATCATCTTTTAAGAGATGGTTGGTGGGGTCATGTAGATGTGCAGTAAGGTTTCGGAATTTTGATTTTGCCCCGGGGAGTCAAATGTGGGTCGAAAATGACGTTTTTTGTACAGAAAAAATCCCTTGTTCCCTGAACTCCTCCTAAATTTTACTCAGCAGCCAAATCACCTTTTGGGGGATGATTGGTGGTGTCATGTAGATGTGCAGTAAGGTTTCGGAATTTTGATTTTGCCCCGGGGATCAAATGGGGGTCGAAAAATGACGTTTTTTATGCAAAAAGCCCCATCTTCCCTGAACTCCTCTTACATTTTACTTAGCAGCCTAATCATCTTTTGTGGGATGATTAGTGGTGTCATGTAGATGTGCAGTAAGGTTTCGGAATTTTGATTTTGCACCGGGGGGTCAAATGGGGGTCGAAAAATGACGTTTTTTGTGCAAAAAGTCCCGTCTTCCCTGAACTCCTTCTACATTTTACTCAGCAGCCAAATCACCTTTTGGGGGATGATTGGTGGTGTCATGTTGATGTGCAGTAAGGTTTGGGAATTTTGATTTTTCCCGGGGGGTCAAATGGGGGTCGAAAAATGATTTTTTTATGCAAAAAGCCCCATTTTCCCTGAACTCCTCTTACATTTTACTCAGCAGCCTAATCATCTTTTGTGGGATGATTAGTGGTGTCATGTAGATGTGCAGTAAGGTTTCGGAATTTTGTTTTTGCCCCGGGGGGTCAAATGGGGGTCGAAAAATGACGTTTTTTGTGCAAAAAGTCCCGTCTTCCCTGAACTCCTTCTACATTTTACTCAGCAGCCAAATCACCTTTTGCGAGATGGTTGGTGGTGTCATGTAGATGTGCAGTAAGGTTTCGGAATTTTAATTTTGCCCCGGGGGGTCAAATGGGGGATCGAAAAATGACGTTTTTTATGTAAAAAGCCCCATCTTCCCTGAACTCCTCTTACATTTTACTTAGCAGCCTAATCATCTTTTGTGGGATGATTAGTGGTGACATGTAGATGTGCAGTAAGGTTTCGGAATTTTGATTTTGCCCCGGGGGGTCAAATGGGGGTCGAAAAATGACGTTTTTTGTGCAAAAAGTCCCGTCTTCCCTGAACTCCTTCTACATTTTACTCAGCAGCCTAATCACCTTTTGGGGGATGGTTGGTGGTGTCATGTAGATGTGCAGTAAGGTTTCGGAATTTTGATTTTGCCCCGGGGGATCAAATGGGGGTCGAAAAATGACGTTTTTTATGCAAAAAGCCCCTTCTTCCCTGAACTCCTCCTACATTTTACTTAGCAGCCTAATCATCTTTTGGGGGATGATTAGTGGTGTCATGTAGATGTGCAGTAAGGTTTCGGAATTTTGATTTTGCCCCAGGGGCTCAAATGGGGGTCGAAAAATAACGTTTTTTATACAAAAAGCCCTGTTTTCCCTGAACTTCTCTTACATTTTACTCAGCAGCCTAATCATCTTTAAGAAGATGGTTGGTGGGGTCATGTAGATGTGCAGTAAGGTTTCGGAATTTTGATTTTGCCCCGGGGGTCAAATGGGGGTCGAAAATTCATGTTTTTTATGCTAAAGGACCTGTCTTCTCTGAACTCCTCTTTCATTTTACTCAGCAGCTTAATCACCTTTTGGGAGATGGTTGGTGGTGTCATGTACATGTGCAGTAAGGTTTCGGAATTAAGATTTTGCCCCAGGGGATCAAATGGGGGTCGAAAAATAACGTTTTTCATACAAAGAGCCCTGTTTTCCCTGAACTCCTCTTACATTTTACTCAGCAGCCTAATCATCTTTTGGGGGATGGTTGGTGGGGTCATGTAGATGTGCAGTAAGGTTTTGGAATTTAGATTTTGCCCCGGGGGGTCAAATGTGGGTCGAAAAATGACGTTTTTTGTGCAAAAAGCCCTGTCTTCCTTGAAGTCTTCCTTAAATGTTACTCAGAAGTCTAATCATCTTTTAGGAGAGTTAAATATTTTGAAAATTATGTAAAACATCAACGTCAAGGGGTAACAAGATGTGTTTGTGAAACACTATGCGCCCGGCGTCAACAAAGTTCGAAAAAGCTATTTTTAGCATATAGGTCACAGTCAAGGTCACAAGGTCATTGACCTTGATGTTGTTTGTAAGAACTTAATTAGTGGGGTATGCATACTAAATATGAAGTACCTATCTCCTATGGTTCAAAAGTTATGGCAAAAAGTGGAAAAAGCTATTTTTATCATATAGGTCACAGTTAAGGTCACATGGTCATTGACCTTGGTGTTGTTTGAAAGAACTTTATTAGTGGAGTATGCATACTAAATATGAAGTCCCTATCTCTTATGGTTCAAAAGTTATGGCAAAAAGTGGAAAAAGCTATTTTTAGCATATAGGTCACAGTCAAGGTCACAAGGTCATTGGCCTTGATGTCATTTGAAGGAACTTTATTAGTGCAGTATGCATGCCAAATATGAAGTCCCTATCTCCTAAGGTTCAAAGGTTATGGCAAAAAGTGGAAAAAGCTATTTTTAGTATAAAGGACACAGTCAAGGTCACATGGTCATTGACCTTGGTGTTGTTTGAAAGAACTTTATTAGTGGAGTATGGATACCAAATATGAAGTCCCTATCTCCTATGGTTCAAAAGTTATAACAAACAGTTGAAAAACCTATTTTTAGCATATAGGTCACAGTCAAGGTCATGAGGTCATTGACCCTGATGTCATTTGAAAGAACTTTATTAGAGGAGTATGCATACTAATTATGAAGTCTCTATTTCTTATGGTTCAAAAGTTATGACAAACAGTTGAAAAACCTATTTTTAGCATATAGGTCACAGTCAAGGTCACAAGGTCATTGACCTTGATGTCATTTGAAAGAACTTTATTAGAGGAGTATGCATACCAAATATGAAGTCTCTATTTCTTACGGTTCAAAAGTTTTGGCCAAGGTTAAAGTTGACAACAGACAAACAGATAAACAGACAAACAGACAAACAGACAGGACAAAAACAATATGCGCCCTGAAAAAATTCGGGCGCATAAGAAAACATCGCATGCTGGGAAACACCTTGAATTCTTATGGGTAATTTATGTACATGTCAAATGTGAGAGTCATATCTCATCTCAATCAAAAGTTATAAGCAAATGCAACATTTTTGAAAAGTAGGTTAGGCTTGATCACTTCAAGGTCAAGGTCACAGTGTTAAAGTCATGATTTATTTGGAAAGGTCTTATCACAGGTAATAATATACATGCATTATGATATGAATGCCCTAACTTTTCTCTTTCAAAATGATGAATTTATAACCATTTTATTTTTTTTGCAAGTTGGTCAAACTTCTAGGTCACATGTAAAAAAAAAACCATGCCATTCTCACAGGTAAATATACTAATACATAAGTTTAATATGAATGTCTCTTCTCATTCACTAGATATGACCGTGATAACCAAGGTTAAATTTATTGAGACAGATGGACTGAGTCTGACATACAAATGTACATATTTCTATATGAATTGGGTAAAATTGGCCCAGTGGTTCTAGAGAAGTTAAAAATGTAAAAAGTTTTCAGACAAACAGATGGACAACACGTCACGACAGACATTATATGCTAAGGAAACCAAAAAAGCTCAAATGAGTGTTTTGAAAGGGTTACAATATGGTTGGAGTATTTGAAAAGCTGTTTTTTTTCCTGCAGAGATATGCATGACCAACATATTCATGTTTTATATTTTCTTTAGTGATTTGTTTGTTTGTTGTGAATACATCTTCCCTCTTATGGAGACACCACCAAACAATAATGAAGATAAGATGTGTTTGTGAAACACTGATGTCCCAGTATGGAAGCCTATGGCGAAGGTTGAAAGTCAAAATCAAAGGTCAAGGTCAAAGGCTTCAAATTGTTAGTATCAGAAGAAAGTCTTGTCACAAGGAATGCACATGTGAAATAAAGAAATCCCTAGTAATACCTGTTCAAAAGTTAATTGCCAAGGTTAATTTTTTTGTTTAAGTGGTTCAAACTCTAGGGTCAAGGTAAAACATATTTATACCTGTTGACAGTTCACAATGAATACAATATGTCATGATAAGTATGAAAGCCCTAGCACCTACTGATCAAAATTTAGGCAGAGTTTAAAGTTTGGTATTTTTCTTGTAAAAATGTGTATCCCATGTCAAGCGATCAGAGGTAAAAATTAATGGTACCCAAATAAAAGGTCTTATTAAATTGTCACAAGAAATAAACCTATAAAATGTGGAAGCTATTTGTATAGCCCATCCCACTTAAAACTTATGGGCAAGCTAGCTAGGATTTAATTTCTGCAGACTTATAGACAGACATACTATAAACACAAGAAACAAAATATGTATAATAATTAGTCAAATGGAAAAAAATATACTATTTAACTGGAATCACAAAATACATTGTTATTTCAGGGACAGGAAGTGGGTAGGAAGATTGGAATCCCCCCCCCTATGGCATTTGCTTTATTTAAACAAGACTATATACTGTAGCAAGTAAAAAATGACTCTTGACATCCTCTCCCTATAAACTCAGAAAACATTGACCTCACTATCATTGTTTTCTTATTTGTTTATTTGTTTTCATTTTTTTTCTCCGGCTTGTCACGAAATTCTGGGCTGGAATTTTTTGACTGAGATGTGAACCCCCCTCCCTACTCCCGAAAAAAATTCTGGATCCGCACCAGTATTGGCAGTAACTGAATGTCACATCGACAACGGGAGATAACTTCACAATATGAAATTCGTCTAGTGTGGCACGCGATGATCTTTGACCCTTTTTAAACTTTAACCTAATCGTTTGGGTGTATTTTACCCCCCACTATACTAAAACTTCTACTTACCGACTCCCTGTGTCTCGTCAACTTCATGAAATATAAATCCAATTACTGGTATAACACAAAATGAATATTAATCCAATGAACACCAGACTGCAGCCATGTGCCATTTTGGCGAACCTTCGTCGATTCCATCACCTTATCAGATGAAGTGGGTATCGGCCGAGGTGTGCCAAATGGTGTTTAATCTATAGATATGATAATGGGTGACGCAACGTGATGTGATGAAGAAATTTACATGTTCACATGTATAGTACAAGAACAAATTTTAAATTAATTCATAACAAACGATATTAAATTTTAACAAACCTTTTCCATCTAGCCTATTCCAAAAAGTATGTGCTGTGTGATTGTGGTGTCGAGGGGGGGGGTAGTAAATTTAAAAAGGTCCTATTATGAGCAAAACATATATCAAAATCTAATTTCAGACGCAGATCCAGAAATTTTTTTCCGGGTGTGGGGGGGGGGGGGGGTCCACCTCAGTCAAAAAAAATTCCTATCCAAGAAATTGACAATCAAAAAAAAAAGAAACCTAAAGTAAATCTCACCCAAACGTCAAAAACCTATATCGTGGGGGATGGGGTGGGGGTAGTGGTGACTTCTATTGCCGCAAATGTTTAACTTTTCATACCTATTTTACACATATTCGTGTTTACCAGGGGGGGGGGGGGATCTGCATTTTCCAAGGGGGGTCCATTGTAACTTTTTCCTTGTTTTAGTATATACATTTTTTAACCTTGTAAATTCCAGGGGGGGGTCCTGACCCCCCCCTCCCCCCCCCCCCCCCCCCCCGACAGATCCATGCATGAATTTACATCATTAATAAAATTCAGACTGGTATATAATGAATTAAGCATGTATAAAATAAATATAAGAGGTTCTGGATTATAGGTCACAGGGTCTGAGAATTTCATACTCAATTTGATGAATACATGTAAATTATAGAATTATTTTGACTATTTCTTTGGAAAGCCGCCCAATATGTAGGAGCGTGTATTTAGAGGCAAACACCTTAGTGCGGGTATTACTGTCTCATGACAGCATCTAGTTTAATTTAATTCCAAGTCAATACATGCATGCTTAATATGAAATAATAATTTAAAAAACATGCTTATAGTATTGCAGGTAAGCGTTCTTTTAAAGTGATACTGATTTCAAAATTGTACTTTTTTATTTTTATTTTTTCCCCAAAATTTAAGTCAAATTATTTTCATATAAATAAAGGAATACATATAAGTATCTGAACGGCTATGAAAATATTCTTTATTTAATCATTGTAAAAAAAATCTAAATATTTATTTATTTATTTTGAAAATTGACAATACAAACAAATTAATTAATTATAATCCCGAAAGTAGGATTTATTGACATTTTTTTATGTAATCAATTTTACTCTATAATATGTCTCAAAGTCTTTTTGAAGCATATTTAAACAACTTTTAATTATTTAACTTCCGTGATGGATATCAAAATAATCGTCTCATTATCCACAATGACAAAAATCGGTTCTCATACAAAGAGAAAATGTTATTTTAAACAGCTGCAGAGTGGACATGGTCGCTCTGAACCGTCGCTCTCTGCCACAAAATAAATAAGGTATAGTGGTCAGTGAAAAGACAATAGGTGTTATTACTGTGTAAACCATGTCACTGGTAAACAATCAACGGCTTTGAAGTTCTTTCATAATCGTGTTAGGGTTTTTTAAAACCGATTTTTTTTCAATCAAAACAAAGTAGTACTATGAAATTACAATTAACAAATTAAAATTGTGCATGATGTGACGATTATTTTGATAACCAACATGAACGTAAAATAATTGAAAGTCGTTTAAATATGCTTAAAAATACTTTGTAGTATGGTTTAAGATAAAAAAAAGTTTATATAAAAAAAACTTTAAAAAATCTAATTTTTGGGGATATAAATAAGTGATTACTTTGTTGTTTTGACAATTACAAAAATGGATAATTTTTTTTTTATTTATTTATTTTGTTTATCTATTTATCTATTCGTAGATATACTTATAAACGGAATAAATAAATGAGATAAATTATAAGTTTATTAATCAATATTGTATTTTTAAAGACATTTATTTTATCTTATTGTAACTAACCACTTTAGCTTGTTTATTTTGTGCCATGTCCAATATGCAGATCTGCAATTGTCAAAAATAGACTGATTACGTTTTACAATGATTAATTTCTTGCCTTTAATTATTTTTTTTTCCAAGAATTTCCAAAATGCAGCATTATCCCTGATGTTTTTTTTTTAACAAAAGTTACAACGTCACTCCAAGTATTATATGGATTAAACAGATGTTCCCAAAATAAAAAAAAAATAACATTATTAAATAATTCAAAGAATAATTTAAAAATTGATTAAAAAAATAATTGATAATAAAAAAGATAAATTTTTTGAAGCAATGATTTATTTATTTTTCAGAGTTATTTCAGAGTTATTAAAGAATCGATAAGTCTCTTAACAAATAAAAAAAAAAACATAACTATGTGTTTGTAATTTGTTAAAAAAATTCTCAGGTAAATAACTAAATATACTAAATTGATAATCCCACATCTTAGGTAACCGTACAGTGCTCTGGGAGTGTGTATACTTCTTCTTGTTACCTCAATGAACATATACAGGGGCGTACTGGGGCATATACGTGGGTTTACCGTAGTTTTCTGTAGGAAACAGTAGCCATACTGTGCATACTGTAAGCATACCGGGACCTACTGTATGTAACTTTGGCATGCTGGGGATAAATAAAGTGGCATGCAGAGATTTACTGTATATACAGAGCTGGCATACTGTAGCATATTGTAGATATACCGTAGATTACTGTGAAAATGCTGTAGGATACAGAGAAAGACAGGGGATTTTCATACGGGGTTTTAAAAGCCAGTCGTGTATGTTCTCCAGTCCTCCTTTAGATTTTTCCAGGCTCAGGAAATCCATACACACGATGACAATGTTCTATCTTTTCCAGGGTGTCCCATATCATTGTGCAGTGCTTTCAAAACTATATTTATGATCTGACTGGTAGAACTAGCTGTTTCTCGATTTCCTCATTTTAGATGACTTCTCTGTACAGTATATCATTCAGCAATTTGAGGTGATGAAGTTGTCTGATGTAAGGTGATGATTCAATTTCTGCCACTGTTGGTTTTCTGCCTGACAACAAAATTGATGATCTTGTGTAATTCTGGGTCTACGTTCTGTGCTTTTGTCCAATCTATGTCAAATCTATGATCTCTTTGTCTAATATAATGCTCCTTCATCTTCCATCTATATTGTTGTTGACAAGTTTTCTATGTAAGGTCCAGAAATCCTAGAGTTGCAGATTGCTTTCACTGAATCTAAAGAAATTGACTCCGTGTTAAAGGACGGATCTGATCTAGATAAATATCCACACGGACAAGTATTAAGCATATTAGGGAGCTTGTCCACCTCCCAACTGATAAGACTGCAAAATAATGCTATTTATAGATAGCACCTTGCTACTTACAAGTGCTTAAAATAAAACAACAAAGATTGTGCAAATACATAGATATTTTAATTATTTCTACGTTTAGAAAAGACATGTTTTATGTAACGCCCCCAAATGGTTTTCCTGAACTGAATTTTTTTTATAGTTCTTTTTTCCAAGTTGCTTTCGTGGGGTTTTGTGATTACGTGTGTAGGTGATAGAAGTAACGTCTCTACCCACATTTTAATTCCAGTGACACGTACCAAGGAATGCTCGCACTTTGTACTGTTCACTGCCGAAAGCAATTCTTTTATTCTCATATTTATTTTAAGTGTTATTGAAACTCTCAACAAAATAAGTATCCCGTCCTAATCGAAATCCATCAGGAGTTTTATACATGTAGATAACTGATCACACCTTTTAATAGTATTTCTGCAACAGGGTTTTGAATCACAACTCGGGAAGATTCGTAGTTTGGGTCCACTTTACATCTCGAGGAAGAATGACATCTTTTATGGTTGTTTTTATAGTGATCTATGATATTGTCTAACATCTCTCTGAGCGTACCCGAGTCTCCGTGACAGTGTAGATGGCCCAATAGAAATATGTGGAAACGGCCTCCGGTTTATCGTAAAGCTCCTCGGACCACGTTTTACCTTCTCTGTACCGTGGTCCACTTGAAATGGCGGACATGGCCTACTTGATATTTTTAATGCTATGCCAAATGTCGTTTTGGTTGCAGGTTAATCCATTTTCAAGTTCCCTGACTAGTTTGTTAATTGACATATTTCTGTCATGTGTATGGACGTTGACAGAAACTTGTTTGCTGTCACGATCCTCGTAAATTTTTTCAGTTCCAATTTTTTCATGTCTCTGGGTAACTGGATCATCAGTGGTTGCAATGTGCACACAGTTGAGAACTTTGTGCGTTTTTTCTCCTATTGCCACCACACTGGTGTCCTTTAGGCATTTTTTGGGCCTATGGCGTGCGTCGGTTATGATATCAATTCCGTCTAAATTGCCATAAAGCCCCACTTCCTCTAGTAAAGCCGTGTGAATAGAGTCTTCATACTCTTGCTGGACAAATGTCTTGTACATTTTAAAAAACGAATTCCGTTTTTCTACGGAAAGAACACCGATTCCTGCTTCTCTGCAAAATCTAGAATAACAGAATGGCAGCATACCACTACAGAAGAAAGCATGATTAATTCTTTCATTGATAAGATATTTTGCGTTTTGAAGGTAGGGTGAGGATGCCCAAATATATATGTGTTTAGATTAGTTCTCGAACAACACAGTTTCAAAGAGGTGACATGTCCCCTTTGGTTGCTTTTTTTAGCTCCAATTTTCCTTCACAATGTTTCTCATGTACAGCAGCTACATCCATGAGTTTTTTTCGCAGAAGGCAACGATGTCACAAAGAAGTCCTGGTTCACCTGACTCTTCCTAACATTAATATAAGTTCCAGGTTTTTTTGGATGATTGTCTTCAGCTAATGACTTCTTCCATGTAGACAGCTAATTTTCAATGATGTCGGCATTGTTGACAGGTCTACCCAGTTGTTTGACTAACATTTCACTGACCTCCTGAAGACTTTGCATAACATTAATTTTCTTGTCTTCATTAGCTGGTATTTCTAATTTAAATATTGGAGGACGCTTTGTTTTCAGCCATTATATAGTTTCTCAGTAATGATAAAGCTTAGTTAATGATGATTATTCTTTGAATTAGTCCTGGTTGTATCTGATAAAATATATCTACATTATATCTACATTATCCATGCTAAAGGGGGTCATATTTTAGTGGACTGTACCATTTATAACAAGTTTTTATTTAATAAAGAAAAACAACTATCTGTTAACTTTTTGTGAAAAATAATTAACGCTTTTTATAATAATTTTTTTAAATTTAATAGCACTAAACTAATTAAAAAAATGATTTTATAAGTTTTGTGGGGAATAATTTTATTTATATTATAAATTATGACAGAAAAATAATCACATGGTTGCCCCCACCACCCCTGTTTAGGTTTCAGATAGAATTGACCAACTTCCACAGACACATGGAGGGATCTCCCGCCAAATGTCAATAAATCAGCCTAGTTGTGATACAGAGCAGGATAAGAGGGCTCACTGGGAAACATCCATAAAATATGTAAATCAGAGAAAAACAAGCAGTATCCCAAATATATACATATGTATTTTATTAAATTTGGTCATCTACTTTTATAATTTTCAGTTTTATTAATATATGGGGAATTAAAGTTAATTATAGTAAATTAAATGAAATCCCGAGTCCCCTAATGTACCTCTCCCCTTCAAAACTTCCCTCCAAAACAAAACGCAGTTATTTCATTGAGATTAAATTCAGAACAAAGGGAAGCCAATATACAATTCTTTAATTTTAATAACTGGAATTTAGAAAAAGATAACAATAAGGAGGAAGGCGTTAATTTTGAAAGGACATACCACATCCAGCAAAATGAAAACTGTGAGGAATGTCAAAATTGTCAAATTAAATGCTGACAATGCGGCAAGCCATCGGTGTCCGGTGGCATCTAGTTTGGCTGTCGTTAGCACGTACGTCATATAGGGTAGTTATCCGTCAGCACTGTAAAATCCTGTCCATATATGTAATCCTTAAATTTGTCACATATTGCCCATTTCATGGAAAGAAATTCAAATTTATGTGGGGGATATCTAGCCTCTGACTTTGTTAATCCTCTGCTAATATGGGCGATTACTCTCTTCATCCCGTCCTGGTATAAAACAGCTCCTAATCCTACTCCATATGCATCAAAATGAAGGTGACACTGCACTTCATCCATGCCTTGCGTTCTCGGTGTTGGTGTTCTCCTCTGGTTGAATTGAGATTGAAATGGTCTAAATAGTCTAATCTACTGTCCTTGTAGTAGATATCTAGATTGGTATTGATTACTCTGTGGAAATCTTTGTCTAAATTGATGAACTGGTCTCACATATTGCTGACTTGATGAATAATTTTGACCTTCCTGACTTCCTGGTTGTTTCTTTGATTCATATTTGTCCATCCTGACAGAGAGTTGTTGTAGCATTCCCTTGATTTCCTGCATATTAGAATCATTGGAAATGGTCGCTTTGGCAATTGGCTTAGTTCCTGTGGTGGATACTCTCGACCTGATCCATCTCGATTTGTCTTACTGCTACTCGTAAACCATCAAAATCTTCTATTGCGTCACACTTGTGACCAGTAATGTCTTTCAATGATGGCTTCAGTCTTGTACCAACGTTGGACCAACGTAATGATTATAATTTGAACTGAGGTCCAACGTTGGGCCAACGTTACAAAATATTGTGTTGGTATGTACCAACAAACAGTGTTGTACCAACATAGGCCCAACATGTTGGGCCAACGGCGCGCCAATGCGCAATAAGACATTGGGCAAACGTAAATTGCCAACATTGGCCCAACATAACAAACATTGTTGGGCCAACGTTAGACCAATGTCATGTTAACTGGGACCAGAGAAACCACAGGTTATACCGGAGAAACCACATATTATACCAGAGAAACCACAGGTTATACTGGAGAAAAACAGATTATACCGAAGAAAAAGCAGGTTATACTTGAGAAACCACAGGTTATACCGGAGAAACCATAGGTTATACCGGAGAATGAGGAAATTGTGGAAGAAAATCAGGAAGTGGTACAAGAGAACAAAGAAACCAAAGAGACAGAAACAGCAGATGTTCAGGAAGAGGTACCCTTACCTGAAACATCAGTACCAGCACCATTGAGAAGATCACAGAGGGTACGAAAACCACCAGAGTGGTATTCTTCAGGTAAGTATATCACAAAGTCAATGGTGTCTTGTTTCTATTACAGATTCAGGGATGGAGAAAGATGTCGCAGCAACGATTCTTAACATCATCGATCATGGTAAGCATGACGAGGACGTCATTTACCACCTGGGGGAATATGTGGTAAAGTGTAAATATTTAACAAGAGTATATAGTTTTAATATTTTCAGTATTTTGAGTTTGACATGCATATTAGTATTATTGTCTATTAAATAATTTTGATATTATTATTTCCAAAAATTTATTTAACTTATTTATATTTCAGCAGTTTATTATTTATTTAAGGTATATTATACTTTAGAAGCTTAAGAATTTTATAGAAATTAATTAAGAGTATCAGTTATATGTTTCCTTTATACTTACTTTAGCTTTAAACTTTGAGAGGTCAGTGACCTATGAAATGAACCGACAATGATAATAATTTCAATATAATAACAATAATTTCATTGGTCGAGATTTTGAAGGGAAATCTCTTTGTGGGTAGAATTATTTTTGGGTAGAAATGGTCATACCAGTCTTTGTGTCCAAGAGGACAGTGTGTTTGTTTTTGGTGACTCCCTGAGTTTACTATTTTGAGTGTTCAGTTGTTTACTACATCTTTATTGAGGGTGAAATTCCAAGATTTCAGGTCTGTTCCTCGTATTATTTTGTATGATGGTGATTTTGATTTTGTATGAAAGTGAGTGAAAAGGCTGTTAAAATGGTGAGTGAAAGCTTTAGAGCTCGTGTACTTGTATAAATTAGTAACATAGATATTCTATCTGACATTTCACTCTAATTTAGTTATGAAATGGTATATATATAGGATTTAGTTAAATGAATAAATAAGTGTCAATTTGTAAAACTAGTTTTATAAATAACATATATAACTGTGATATTATTCATCGTAAAATTACGAATTTTATCTTTTTTTCATATAATTTAAATAATTTTTTCCAATGAAAAGCATAGATTTTTTTCATTAAATTAATTAGTAATCATTATTTAAGATTTTTTTTATATCAGCTAAGTGAGATTACTCATTTTTATGCATTCTTTATTGCACTCGGTCGGCAGGGGATGCTCACTCCACCATGGCACCTGATCCCACCTCTGATGTTTCGGAGGTCCGTGTTTGATCTGCTCTTATTTTGTATATTGTTTAATGGACGTTGAGAATGAATACTGTTCGTTATTTCCATATCCTTCTACTAAACCCATGAATTATGTCGTTTGTATTCCAAGAACCATATTACAGAAGATTGTATAACAATCAATCTATTTATCACGCAGAGCTAATTTTCTTTTGAAAAAATATTGATTCAGTCTGTTTATTACATGTGCAAGTATTTTTTTCTAATGTATACAAAAAATATCTATCTTCCTTGTGGCGCAGTGACTAGAGATTTTCTCATTGACTCGCAAAGTACGGACTTTATCCTGATGTCACGGATCCGAATCCAACGGTGGGACACATGCAGAGACCAGTCCTGTGAGGAAAGAAAAACCTCACTTCCCAATGGCCTTGAGTGCCTTATATAGGTTTGTAAATTTTAGCCCTTTACAGGCAAGTTGCGGTGTCTACATATGAAAGAAAAAATCTCTAAAGAGAGAAACAAACAAAAATATCTTGCTTTTTCATGCATTCATGTATCAAGACTGAGAGATTTATTTTATAAGCATATTTAGTATTTGAATATAGAATATATAGTCACCCTGCACAAATTGACATTATGAGCAAAACCTTTTCTGCTCATATCGTCTCTCCTAAAGAATAATATACTAGTATCAAACTTTTTTGCCATACGCAAAATATGCAGCACGTATAATAGCCTTGACGGTCCGAGTTTTTCGATCATTATAATGATTAATTGAAAATCATATTTACATTTAAAATTCATTGCATAAAAATAAATTGTTTGCGACTATAAATATCCGTGAGCTTGAATTGTTCACAGACCTGGCAGATATTTCTTGCACGCGTAGTTTTTATGAATTAAGAGGGAAAAATAACTTTTATTCTGTCATTACTGGAATCTGTAACGTACGTTTATCTTTACAGAGTTTTGATATTTATAAATTTGATATTTGATATATCTTTATAATCTCTCACTTAACCCTTATCTCTATATCCCTGAATCATTATAATTTTCTTAACTTTGTTATTATTCCAATATATCAAAGCAAAGTATACAAGTCTTTTTCAAAAGCACTCATGACATCATCAGTGGGGTCCCGTGGGGATTCGGGTTAGAATAGGTCCTCAGTACCCCCTTGCTTGTCCTAAAAGACGACTTAATGGGGCGGTCCTTCGGATGAGACCATATAAACCGAGGCCACGTGTCACAGCAGGCGTGGCACGATAAAGATCCCTCCCTGCTCAATAGCCCTGAGTGCCGAGCATAGGCCTAAATTTGCAGCCCTTCACCGCCAATGGTCTCCATGTGAGTGAAATATTCTGGAGAGGGACGTTAAACAGTATACAATCAATCAGTCAAAAAAGTATTGAAAATAGTTTCAGAATTTTCAAAAGTTGCTGGGCCAAAACTTAATTTAGAAAAAAAGGAATGTCTATTAACTGGCACCCTGATAAATGAGTTCACCGATGAGACAAATATTAATGGAGTTAAAATCGTGAAAACGTGTGTAAAATCTCTGGGTATTTATTTAGGACATCATAAGATTAAATGCAATGGTAACGTCTCCATGTCAGTGAAATATTATGGAGAGGGAAGTTAAACGGTATACAATCAATCATCAGTGGGATTTAGTAAAGTCAGGACAAGATAATTTAGTTTAAGAATTAATGATATTTTTGATTACTGTCAGTCTTCTAAGAGGAGTAAGTTTGCAAGTTTTTCAGTGTGACATGATTATTTTTTAAAATTTCTTCTATTTTTAATTACATGTACTATCTCATGTTATTCAAAAGAAAACTTAACACCTTATGTGGTACTGGGATAAGCCTTCTATCTTGATATATCTATATATATCTAAAGAAAAAAACCCTTGTAATAAAAACGAGTTGATGATACATGTACTATCATAATATTGCTTTATAAACAGACAAAATAACAATGATAGCAAACGTTATAATTGATAACAATCTGATTCAGTTTTTGTGTCTGACCATCATCACAGTCTGTTTTAATGCTTCCCATCCTTTCCAGTCCTGCCATACCGGGTACTGGATACCAGACTCCCCAGACTTGGCGTACAGTCCGTTAAGGTTTGAGTTGTGACAGGAGTCGTACCACCAGGCTCCGTGCCAGGATGTAGCACAGTTACCACTATCCCTGTCGTTATCCTGGTCCTTTGTTGAAAATGCCATTCCATTGTGAGGATCAGTCAAACTATCACCTGTAACAGAGTATATGATGAATTATATACAAATGTGTAATTCATGAAGCATTTTAATAAATCTTATATAAAAACTAGACGTATATCATTCAATGATTTAAAATAGATTTAAATTTGTAGTGGGAAAATAGCTCTTCATAGCTAATGTTCTTTCTTGATATACCCGACTTTAAATATTATCTTATCTTATCTTAATGTGACAGTACCACGCATCTCTTCAAAAACAGACTTGTTAAAATTTTCCTATAGGATTTGGAATTTTTTTTTCATACTCATAAATTTATACACTCTCAGAAAATTACAAAGAGCAAGAGCCAGGTTGGGCCTTATTTGGCCCTGAGAATTTCCGAAAAATCAAAAACCGCTCAGTTTAAGTTGCAAATGCAGTATTTATCACTTGGAGTGTTGGTGACCACGTATCTGTTAATTGTGACGTAATTTTCCATCTAGTCAATGCATTATGACGTCATAAAATGCGTCTTTTTTCCTCTTATCGTGTAAATTCCTTTGAAAATGGACTAAATTTGAACTATTTTTTCAATATTTCATATAGAGCACAACCTTTGATACAAAATATGCAAATACATAATGAAAGCTCTGTTTCTGAAGATCAATAAACATGTTTTATTTTTGGATCGTGGGCTGTGCTCATATTTTAAGTCTTTGCTGAAGGTAGTCAAATACGCATGTTTTCTGCAAATTTCAAGAACATTGCAATTTCTCAAACCTGTTTTCCAATATCTTGATTTTCAAAACGATTTTTTTAATAGAAAATGAAAGCACCAAGTGTCTACTTTATTTTGACATATAAAATGGGAAAGAGGGTGATAGTTAATCATTTGATATAAGTACAGGGCCATTTTATGCATAAGATGGCTCATGCTCTTCTATAAGTAAATAATTCTGATTATTTCGTTAAAATCAATGACTATTTATGGTACATTAACGTGTTCGAGGTTCCACATTCCATGCTATACACGCATGCGTAGTTTTCATAAACAAAACAGCATGGTAAGAGAGGGAAGCCCGGTAGGCCTGTTACATTGACAAAGTCGACCAAAACGAAAAACAAAACCAGAAATAGGGGCTTGAAATAAAAAAGCAACTTTCCTGACAATAATTTAGTTGATATATTAATATAATCATTGGACGAAGAAGAAACGAGATCTCGGCGACATTCACGTGGGGCTCGCGAAGGGTATTCTACCCTACAGGTTTTTTGATACATACTATCATTTCTCGTGTGTCCATGGCTTTCAAGGAAAAAAATCAGTGTAAACTCAACATAAAAATGCATTTATGACATATAAGAATTATTGCCATTTGAAGTGCAAATTGTATTGGAACAGCAGAAAGATATTTTGTTTGACATTTTGCCGCGATGACGTATGATTTGGTTGATTTTCCTTTCCTGCACCCCAATACAGAAAACTTCAACATTTGTACTTAATCATGTTAAATTCGTCCGAATGCAGACTAGAATGTTTATAATTATTAATTTACAGGAGAGTTAAGACATTTTGATTCTGAGAATATTGCTTTTACCTAATATCCCACTATAATTGCAAACCCTACAGTGTATACACGTGCCATTTTAGAAATCACGTGGTACAAGTAAACAGATCTAAGTTGTACGACCCTTGATTTTCCGGCAGATTCTAATTACATTAATTTTGTATTTTTCTCAAAATGCTTACTTCAACTTTTTACCTCGCAGCACAGTTAAGGTTACAGTAAGGAGGCGGGGCCTAATTTGTACGGGAAATGTTTACTATGACGTCACGCAAAATATAAAGTCTTCAAAATACCACAAAATGAAATTATTTGCAATTTCTAACAGCGCGATAGCTGTATACTTCATACAAACTTACTATTACATGCAGTTTTGTCGTTTGTTAAATCCCACACAACAGTATATAAACGATGCATCGATCGCAATGCACTTGTCCATGTGACGTCATCTCGCAAAAATGACGCAGTTTTTACACAGTGAGAAGCTGATCAAGTCACATTTTGTACAATGAAAAATCTCTTTTGTTCTTAAATAAAATATTATTTGCAGTAAAATACAAAGCCGTTAACTTGGATGCGATGTCTATTTTAGTATTTTATTTGTAAACTGTTCGTGCATTCTCCAGACAAGCGATACTGTCGTGTGTTTGTATGCAGATTCATTGAAAAAGTAATGGAAGGGCCATAATAAATCGATTTATTGCAAGGGCATACCCTCAATGTATCTTTTTAAAATTTTAAATATAAACTCAAGAAGCATTAAGATATTGGAAAAGTGCTGCGAACCTCTTGAAATCTTGCAAACAAATTAATTATAGCTATATTTAATGTAGTTGACCAGCAAAATATTCAACCTGCCGTCCAACAAATTAAATTTTACCAATTAAAAAAGGGAATCCATATAGGTTCGCAGCACTTTTCACAAACTACATATAGTGTTGAAAAGGATTATAAAATAAACTAAGATTTTTAACTTGGTTATGCCCTTGCAATATTGAAATTTATAGATGACCTCTAAACTGCAAGTATAATTGCCAAAGTCATGTGACGTCGATATCAAATGACAAGTTTAATTAAAACATCTAAATTTCCCCAACATGTAGATTTAAACCTCATTACATTTTTTGATATCAGTGAATTCCTAAAAAGATTTGCCCATCTTAATAAAGTATGTATTTTTTATCTTAAAAAATCGCCGATATTTCCATTTGTAACCTTAACTGTGCTGCGCTTATTCCTGAATGATATATTGGGAAAATTTGAATGAAAAAGCACACGATTTGCACTCGTATTGCCGCTTTAACTAAAATAAACATGTAAAGCTTGAAGTTGCTAAATCATGCTTGCATATATCATATAACCAACTTATGTTACTTGTCACTTATACTGAGACGCCTCCACTGGCCGAGGGGGAAGGGAGGGGGCTGCATGTGTCACTTATACTGAGACGCCTCCACTGGCCGAGGGGGAAGGGAGGGGGCTGCATGTGTCACTTATACTGAGACGCCTCCACTGGCCGAGGGGGAAGGGAGGGGGCTGCATGTGTCACTTATACTGAGATGCCTCCACTGGCCGAGGGGAAAGGGAGGGGGCTTCATGTGTCACTTATACTGAGACGCCTCCACTGGCCGAGGGGGAAGGGAGAGGGCTTCATGTGTCACTTATACTGAGATGCCTCCACTGGCCGAGGGGGAAGGGAGGGGGCTGCAAATTTATATCTATACCGGGACTCAGGACCAGGCCCCAAAACCATAAACTGAGAACAGACTTAAGTCAAAATTTCAAATTGATATAACTTTGGAAATAATTTCAATAATAAAATAGACAACAAATGTTTGAATTGAAGTATTATACACAGTTGTAAACTTATAAGCTAATACTTCAAATGGAACTGAAGATATTAAAAATTAAAATTCTCACTTAAATCTATTCTCAGTTTATGGTTTTGGGGCCAGAACCTTTTTCGTGACAGCACTTATTGCGACAGAGAACCCTTTTATATATGGATTTGTCTGAAAAACCGGTCTCCAAGTCCCATAATGGG